>NC_036644.1:3365748-3517784 GCF_002806865.2 Cucurbita pepo subsp. pepo
TTTTTTTTTTTTTTTTTTTTTTTTTTTTTTTTTTTTTTTTTTTTTTTTTAAAGAGTTATTAATGAAATTTAATTTATTTATAATTATTTTTGAAACAAATTACTAATCATTCTAATAAAATAATAAAAAAAAAATTTAAAGGTTTATTTTCTTTCAGACAAAATAGAAAAATTTAAAAACAATTTTTATTTGCCGACGTTGGGGTCTGCTTGCTCCCAATTCACAGGCGTGGCTGTCTCGTTGATGGCCGACGTTCGCTCTCGAAATCACTGAGCGAGCAAAGGGAATCGGAAGAAAGCTCGTGTAATTCGATGAATAGCTTGTGTCGACGTTGTGGCTTGCTTGTGCGGCCGGTCGCTGCCCGTATCAATGTAATCCCCAAAGCTACTGTCTCTTCTAAGATTCAGTGGAGGGCGTATTTCAGTTTCAGGTCATCTCCTATGGGATTCAGAATTAGAGAAAGTAAAATTTCATGCCAATCTATCTTGCCTTCGTCTCGGCATCGATTCTCTTCCTTCTCTTCTCCATTGAAATCAGGCACTGGAGTTATCCGATGGTATTTAAGGAAACTCGACTCCCACCCGTTTATCACTAAAAGTATCAGTTCTTCGCTCATTTATGTGGCTGCTGATCTAACCTCTCAGGTACAAGATGGTTTTTATGTTTGCATGCAATTCATTTCCGCATTCTTTCAGAATTATTTGGAATTCATGATACAGTTCGTGAAAAAACGAGATCGATTATCCGATAACAATACGAGAAGACACCACCTCTCTCTTAAATGAGGTGGTTTCGTATAAAAGATCATTTACATGCAGAATGATGTTTGGTCGTTACTATCTTTGTGCTTGAAATCTTGAGGAGTTGCATTTTGTTGATGTATATAACAATTTGAAGTAGCTTAAGTTCAACAAATCGACATTTAAGCACCTTCTGCCAAGATTTATGTTATAAATACTGTAGGTTTTAGGGTTGGGCAGTTGTCATTCATGGGATGATTTGTGTTGAAAATTTATGAGAGGACATATCTCATTGTGATATATTTGGTTTACTTGTTCAACTTTCATCAGTTTTCTATTACACCCGTTGTTGAAATAGCACACCCTTCACAATTACCTTTCTTATACCTTCTTGTTCTGGTTAATTTTGTCTTCTAATTGTTTGGTTTATATCAAATTTTCTCAGATGATTACATTGCCATCTCCTGGCTCTTTTGATTTAATAAGGACAACACGGATGGCTGCTTATGGATTGCTGATATTGGGGCCATCCCAGCATTTGTGGTTTAATTTCATGTCGACGATCTCACCAAGGCGAGATTATTTGTCAACTTTCAAGAAGATTTTTCTAGGGCAGGCTGTGTACGGACCTACTCTTACCTCTATTTTCTTCTCCTATAATGCATCTTTGCAAGGTAATCAGAAAGCTGAAGTTGTAGAACTTCAGATAATTTTTAGCTAAAAATCACTTTTTATCCCTGAACTTAAAAGTAATTGTTTAGTCTCTGAGCATTGATTTGTGACAATTTAGTTCCTCTACTTTCAAATTTATAACCCTTTAGCCCCAAAACTTTAGAATGTAACAACTTTAAGATTTGTAACAATTTAACGGAACTTCTCATTTGGGTAGATCAATAAACCAATTAGGGACCTAATATGTTTATAAGCTACAAAGTCTAAATCTAATAAAAATCGAAATTTAATTTTTATGGCTTCTGTTACGGCACGATTAAATTGTTGCAAATTTATCTGTATAAATTGACAGCACATGGACTAAATTGTTAGTTTGGGGACTAAATTGTCACTTCCATGAGAGTTTAGGGAGGGACCAAAAGTGATTTTTCATTATCTTTCCATAGGTGGCTTGCTTTGATGACCTCCACCCTGGTTTCTTCAACTTCATTGTTAGATGCTTTGATGGAGTGTTCTAATGGATTTTTAGGTCCCCTGTTGTGCACATTTATGAAGTGTGGATTAAGATAGGTGTTTAACTATCAAATGCTGGGCCTTGGTCTTTAGTGCTGAAATTAGAGTGTTCCTTTTTGCTATCAGTTGGTGGTGCTCTAGTCCCTCTGGCTTTTCTAGGCTCAGCTCAAGTATTTGTTACATTTTTCTTGCTATGGTTGGAGGCTTTTGATGACTGCTATCTGGCTTCATCGAGTTCATAATTCTGTGGATAATGAAGTTCTATAATTTATCGAGGCACCCTTTGGAGAATTAGAGGCAAGTGGGTTGGTTCTATTTGGTTCCATTTTCCTATAAAGCCAGTATCCGTGCTAGTTTTCTGCTTTTCTTGGACCAATCGGTCTCTATGGCATTAGATTGAGCCATTAAGTCCAACGCCAAGCAGATGTATTACTTGAAAAAAATTTGAAAACTGGTGCAATAACGAACTTCTTGGAAAATGGAACCAATCAAAACCAATCAAAATGAACTGACCGACTAATTTTTTTCTGGAATATTATGGAATCAAACTAGCCAACATCATGTGTGTTGGTTTAACGTCTGGAACTGAATAAGTTTTTTCACCCGAAACGTTTATAAGATGTAGATTAAGAAGATTTCTTATTATCTGCTAATTATGTGTCCTTTATGCTGAAATCCGTAGCCTCCCAGTTGTAGTCCATATTTAGCTTACTGGCTTCTACAGCCTTGGTATTTGTTACACTCCTCGAAGTCGACCACTATTCTCTCGAAGTACATTCTGTGGTAGATTTATTACTCGTGTCTTATACCATATGCTTCTCATAATCTGGACATGATATTATTTAGAACAAATATATTCTGATATTGCTCGCTTCTAAATGCATTATTTCCAAATTCAGGTGAAAGTGGCAGTGAGATTGGTGCTAGATTACAGCGCGATTTACTTCCAACATTGTTAAATGGACTCTTGTTTTGGCCAGTCTGCGATTTTCTCACATACAAATTTGTCCCCGTTCATCTACAGGTACGTTCTCATCACATCCAGACATAAAAAGAGGAATCCTTATATCATATACAAGATGCCACAGTCTAGTCTAGTCTTTGTTTTGATTGCTCTCAGCATAGTCGTTTGCTCATTTCTCAACCAAACAGATAGAACTCTAAATCCGTTTTTGGATGTCGATTTTGCAGCCATTGACAAACAGTTCGTTCGCATATATATGGACCATTTATCTGACATACATGGCTAACTTAAAAGGAGTTGATATGAATTGAAGCAGTAGTAGATTTGAAGAGACTGCCTTTTGTTTTCATGGCTTGTTTAGCAACTACCTCTATGAAGCAGAAGGCTTCCATATAGTGCTCGGTAAGTAAAGCACTTCCAACTCTTCTACTCGGCTGGATTTAAGCATTGATTATTGCAAATACGTAAAATCTTGGTGATGGGATGGGATTAAGAAACATTTTGACTATGATTCCAATGTTTCATTTATAAATATGTCTGATCCCAATGATCTCGAAATGATTCAATCTGTTTATGTTGCTTATGTTGCTGTAAATGTGACTACAACGGTCAAAGCTCACCGCTAGCAGATATTGTTCTCTTTGGGCTTCCCCTCAACGCTTTAAAACGCGTATGCTAGGGAATAGTTTCCACACCCTTATAAAGGGTGTTTCAGCTCCTCCTCAACCAATGTGGGATATCACAATATACACTCCTTCAGGGCCCTCGTTCCTTTTTCCAATCGATGTGGGACCCCACGAAATCCGCTCCCTTCGGGGCCCAGTGTCTTTACTGGCACACTGCCTCGTGTCTACCCCCTTCAGGGAACGACCTCTTCGCTGGCACATCGCCCACATCGCCTAGTGTCTAGCTCTGATACCATTTGTAACTGCTCAATCCCACCGCTAGCAGATAATATCCTCTTTGGGCTTTCTCTTTCAGGCTTCCCCTCAAGGCTTTAAAACGCGTCTGCTAGGGAAAGGTTTCCACACCCTTATAAATGTTTCGTTCTCCTCCCCAACCAACGTGGATATCACAGGCAATTACTCCTCATTGCCTTTAACTTGTAACTTTAAATGTGTCTACCCCCTTTTATGTAACTTGTGAATGGCTCTTATAATTCACAAACAGCACTAAATTTGTGTGTCCTGCTGCCACAAAATAACAGAGCGCCCTTCAATTCAAGGGCTTCTCTTAACTCGCGTGACGGCCTGCCGTGCATTTGCTGTATGTTTGATCATGTAATTTTAATGGCGATGTGTCAGACTCATATAGAACCAGCCCTGAGTTTCTGTTTTTGATATATGAAATTAAATTTTAATAAATTTCCAATATGCTTTTAAATTTTAATTTATACAATCAATTTAACAATTCTAATATAATGCTCGTTTCTTTTTTCAGGTACAGTTGATTACGAGGATTANGTGTCAGACTCATATAGAACCAGCCCTGAGTTTCTGTTTTTGATATATGAAATTAAATTTTAATAAATTTCCAATATGCTTTTAAATTTTAATTTATACAATCAATTTAACAATTCTAATATAATGCTTGTTTCTTTTTTCAGGTACAGCTGATTACGAGGATTTGAACCTTAGACCTTACGTAAAGAAATACTAAGCTCTCTTTAACCTTATCAAATACCGGGTTTGATACGTTTATTAGATACATTTTGATTAAATTAGTGTGACGCGTCAAAACCCTCTAGACTTTCGGTAGAATTTTAATTAGAAGTAGCAAAATAATTGTTCATTAATATTTTTTTTTATGTTAGGTATGAAACTTTTTTTATTTAAAATCCAAAATAAGAGGATAAAAAAAACAAGAAATTTAAATTTTTTAATGTAATATTTCTTACAATGTTTGAGCCATTTGGGATTGGGATTGGGATTTTTTTGTTAAGTAATTAATATTGGTGTAGATAATTCCTAAATTTATGGTTTTAATTTTGCCCTAAAAAAGAAGGAAAATTACTTGAATGCCATTCTATTTTATCGGTCCACAATTCCAACGTTCACTATACTCCGTCTCTTTTTGTCTTTTTGCTTCACGCGTTTCGATGCATACAAAACTCCGTTTACTCGCTCCATTTCAAGACCCTGCATTGGGGCCCACCTGTTTAAGCCACGTTGCAATTCGTCCTCGCGAGTACTGCTGCCCTCCTACTCTCGCGAGTAGTCATTAATACCTTCCCTTCTTATTTCAATTTTTTTTTTTTGTTTCAGAATATTATATAAAATAATTAAATTTTAGCTTTTTCTTAATATATTAAATTTGCAATTTAAGTCGTTCATGACCGTTGTGGATTTCTCAAATCTTCTTTCTCAACTCCTCCTCTCTGTGTTTCTCCGGCGAAACTCTTAACGGTCATTTCTTGGAGAACAGTCCAGACTGAGGGTGAGAGCAAAGATTCCAGACTTCTTCCGTTCAGATTCTTCTGAAATTGGTCGTGATTGAGGTTTATTTGTTTCGGTAAGTGCATGATTCTTGATTTGGATTCATGTTGGGGTGATCTGCGGTGTAAATTTAGGGTTTCAGGGTGCGATTTGAACGGGAATAATGGTTGCTGCTGTATCAATGGCGTTGAATACTAATACCGTGGCTCAGACTCCGAGAGTGCCTCACTCTCAAAACCTTACGAGGCCGCCTCTTTTACCTTCTGACCCCGACAATGGCGCAGCGGCTCGACGGCCCAAATCCCGGGAAGTTACTTCTCGGTACTTGTCGTCTTCCACTCCCTCTTCTTCTTCTACATCGGTGCTGAGACGATACCCGTCCCCTTCGGTTTCCGGAACGTCTACTTCGACGTCTGTTCTGACTCCGATGCCGTCGTCGTTTAGGCGGTCGGAATCGGTGGAGAGACCTCAGCGAGGGACTCCTCATCCTAATTCGTTGGATCTCAGATTTGGTCATGCTAATGGAAGGGGTGAGATGTCAGCTGCTCAGAAACTGTTGTTCAATTCGACACGGAGCCTATCGGTTTCTTTCCAGGGCGAATCGTTCCCTTTGCAGGTTAGTAGACCAAAGCCTGCGCCGACTCCTGGTATTCGGAAGGGTACGCCGGAGCCGAGAAAAATAGCCACACCAACAAGAGGTGCTGGTGGCGGCGACCAGACTGAGAATATGAAGCCAGTAGATCAGCAGCGGTGGCACAGTGGTCACCGGCAGGCGAATTGTATGAGCAGGAGTTTGGATTGTGTGGATGAACGGAAGAAGGTCGCTGGTGGGTCTGGGAATGTAGTGAGAGCGCTGCAGAGTTCGTTTGTCGATGACAGGACTTCATTTGATGGAAGACTAAGTTCTGATTCTGCAAATATAGAATCGGAGAAGGCGGTAGAGCCTCTTACTGCAGGAACTTCGGCTGATAGTTTAGACGTTTTGTCCGACCCTCTTGCTTCTGATTCTGAGAGTGTTACACTGGAGGGTGGTGCCGGAAAAGCACAGCGTGGCCCTCGAGTCATGGTGGTTCCGGCGAGAGTTTGGCAAGAGACCAACAATCGGTTGCGACGGCAGCCAGAGACGGGGTGTCCAATATCTAAGAACATTGGAGCAAAAACTTCAGTTCCTTCGAAGGTAAACATTCCCAAGAAGCATTCAATGGATAGTCCAGCATCATCTCCTCGCCAGGTTGCTAATAACATGGAGCCGCCGTCATCTCCTCTGTCCCCAAGTAAACTTTTAGTGTCCTCCATATCATCATCACCTTCAAAAGGAAGCCCATCTCGTGTGAGATGCTCAGTGACAAATGGGTTCAGTAATAACTGGAGTAGCACGCCATCGACTTTGAATTTTGCTAATGATACTCGAAGAGGGAAAATGGGGGATACCCGTATGGCTGATGCACATTCATTGAAGACGTTGTATAACAGGCTTTTACAGTGGCGTTTTGTGAATGCTAGAGCAGAGGCCACCTCTTCGATACAGAGTTTGAATGCAGAGGTATTATTACTTGAAATGGGCATTTTCGTTGCTTTCTTTGGAGAAGAATTGTTGATCCTTTCATTCTGAGTTCTAATTTTTCAATCAACCAATTGGCTGCTTTGTATTATAATCTGTAGAGCTTAATTTCAATCAAGGAATCATCATGTTTGCTTATATTGTTTAATTGTTCCTTATGTCAGAGAAACCTCCACAGTGCTTGGAATAGTATTTCAAAACTGCGTGAATCTGTTGCAGCTAAAAGACATGAGATGCAATTACTACAGCACAAACTGAAGTTGGCTTCTATCCTCAACTCTCNTTCGGTAGAATTTTAATTAGAAGTAGCAAAATAATTGTTCATTAATATTTTTTTTTATGTTAGGTATGAAACTTTTTTTATTTAAAATCCAAAATAAGAGGATAAAAAAAACAAGAAATTTAAATTTTTTAATGTAATATTTCTTACAATGTTTGAGCCATTTGGGATTGGGATTGGGATTTTTTTGTTAAGTAATTAATATTGGTGTAGATAATTCCTAAATTTATGGTTTTAATTTTGCCCTAAAAAAGAAGGAAAATTACTTGAATGCCATTCTATTTTATCGGTCCACAATTCCAACGTTCACTATACTCCGTCTCTTTTTGTCTTTTTGCTTCACGCGTTTCGATGCATACAAAACTCCGTTTACTCGCTCCATTTCAAGACCCTGCATTGGGGCCCACCTGTTTAAGCCACGTTGCAATTCGTCCTCGCGAGTACTGCTGCCCTCTACTCTCGCGAGTAGTCATTAATACCTTCCCTTCTTATTTCAATTTTTTTTTTTTGTTTCAGAATATTATATAAAATAATTAAATTTTAGCTTTTTCTTAATATATTAAATTTGCAATTTAAGTCGTTCATGACCGTTGTGGATTTCTCAAATCTTCTTTCTCAACTCCTCCTCTCTGTGTTTCTCCGGCGAAACTCTTAACGGTCATTTCTTGGAGAACAGTCCAGACTGAGGGTGAGAGCAAAGATTCCAGACTTCTTCCGTTCAGATTCTTCTGAAATTGGTCGTGATTGAGGTTTATTTGTTTCGGTAAGTGCATGATTCTTGATTTGGATTCATGTTGGGGTGATCTGCGGTGTAAATTTAGGGTTTCAGGGTGCGATTTGAACGGGAATAATGGTTGCTGCTGTATCAATGGCGTTGAATACTAATACCGTGGCTCAGACTCCGAGAGTGCCTCACTCTCAAAACCTTACGAGGCCGCCTCTTTTACCTTCTGACCCCGACAATGGCGCAGCGGCTCGACGGCCCAAATCCCGGGAAGTTACTTCTCGGTACTTGTCGTCTTCCACTCCCTCTTCTTCTTCTACATCGGTGCTGAGACGATACCCGTCCCCTTCGGTTTCCGGAATGTCTACTTCGACGTCTGTTCTGACTCCGATGCCGTCGTCGTCGTTTAGGCGGTCGGAATCGGTGGAGAGAACTCAGCGAGGGGCTCCTCATCCTAATTCGTTGGATCTCAGATTTGGTCATGCTAATGGAAGGGGTGAGATGTCAGCTGCTCAGAAACTGTTGTTCAATTCGACACGGAGCCTATCGGTTTCTTTCCAGGGCGAATCGTTCCCTTTGCAGGTTAGTAGACCAAAGCCTGCGCCGACTCCTGGTATTCGGAAGGGTACGCCGGAGCCGAGAAAAATAGCCACACCAACAAGAGGTGCTGGTGGCGGCGACCAGACTGAGAATATGAAGCCAGTAGATCAGCAGCGGTGGCACAGTGGTCACCGGCAGGCGAATTGTATGAGCAGGAGTTTGGATTGTGTGGATGAACGGAAGAAGGTCGCTGGTGGGTCTGGGAATGTAGTGAGAGCGCTGCAGAGTTCGTTTGTCGATGACAGGACTTCATTTGATGGAAGACTAAGTTCTGATTCTGCAAATATAGAATCGGAGAAGGCGGTAGAGCCTCTTACTGCAGGAACTTCGGCTGATAGTTTAGACGTTTTGTCCGACCCTCTTGCTTCTGATTCTGAGAGTGTTACACTGGAGGGTGGTGCCGGAAAAGCACAGCGTGGCCCTCGAGTCATGGTGGTTCCGGCGAGAGTTTGGCAAGAGACCAACAATCGGTTGCGACGGCAGCCAGAGACGGGGTGTCCAATATCTAAGAACATTGGAGCAAAAACTTCAGTTCCTTCGAAGGTAAACATTCCCAAGAAGCATTCAATGGATAGTCCAGCATCATCTCCTCGCCAGGTTGCTAATAACATGGAGCCGCCGTCATCTCCTCTGTCCCCAAGTAAACTTTTAGCGTCCTCCATATCATCATCACCTTCAAAAGGAAGCCCATCTCGTGTGAGATGCTCAGTGACAAATGGGTTCAGTAATAACTGGAGTAGCACGCCATCGACTTTGAATTTTGCTAATGATACTCGAAGAGGGAAAATGGGGGATACCCGTATGGCTGATGCACATTCATTGAAGACGTTGTATAACAGGCTTTTACAGTGGCGTTTTGTGAATGCTAGAGCAGAGGCCACCTCTTCGATACAGAGTTTGAATGCAGAGGTATTATTACTTGAAATGGGCATTTTCGTTGCTTTCTTTGGAGAAGAATTGTTGATCCTTTCATTCTGAGTTCTAATTTTTCAATCAACCAATTGGCTGCTTTGTATTATAATCTGTAGAGCTTAATTTCAATCAAGGAATCATCATGTTTGCTTATATTGTTTAATTGTTCCTTATGTCAGAGAAACCTCTTCAGTGCTTGGAATAGTATTTCAAAACTGCGTGAATCTGTTGCAGCTAAAAGACATGAGATGCAATTACTACAGCACAAACTGAAGTTGGCTTCTATCCTCAACTCTCAAGTAAGATAAACGGATGCATTTTCCTCTCTTGACCTCCAAGTTTGCACCTGGAAAATTAGTTAGGCTCATATGTTCTTATTTATCAAAGGAGTTTATGAATCTTCATTAGGTTCTTTGTCTTGTCAATTTTCTTTGCTTAGACTGTGTTAAGTATTGTGTTTTACGAATGTAGATGACATGTTTGGACGAGTTGGATCTTCTGGATGAAGACTTCTCCAGCTCTCTATCAGATATCACAGAAGCTTTGGAAGCTAGAACTCTTCGCCTGCCAGTTGATGAAGGGGCTAAGGTTGGTGTCTGTGTGTATGGATGTGTACCATCAAGCTTTTTCCTCATTCTTTGTTTATTTATGTATTTATCTTTTGGTCACAGGCGGAAATCCAGGATGTTAAGGATGCAATTTGTTCAGCAGTTGATGTGATGCAAGCAATGGCACCATCCTTGAGCTCATGGCTAACAAAGGTTGCAATCCCACTCTCAGCTGTTTTTTGTTTCTTTATTCATCATTGTCACATCTGTTCTTCTAGTAGTTGAATTTTCGGAGAGGAGTTCCACATCAACTAATTAAGGGGTTGATCATGGGTTTATAAGCAAAGAATACTATCTCAATTGGTATGAGGCCTTTTAGGAAAACTAAAAGCAAAGAACAAAGCCATGAGAGCTTACGCTCAAAGTGGACAATATCATACCATTGTGAAGGGTCGTGGTTCCTAACATAGTATTATAGTCATGCCCATAACTTGGCCATATCAATAGAATCCTCAAATATCGAACAAAGAAGTTGTGAATCTCGAAGTTGTAGTCAAAAGTAACTCAAGTGTCGAACAAAGGGTGTACTTTGTTCGATAAGAGGATTGTTGGGAGAGGAGTTGGCCATGAGTTTATAAGTAGGGAATACTATCAACTGGTATGAGGTCTTATAGTCAAAAGTGGATAATATCATACCATTGTGGAGGGTCGTAGTTCCTAACAATACAGATGACCGGTGTCTTTTTTAAGTTTTTTTCTGTTTAATCACACCTGTGAACAATGCCTTGAAATGAACACACACACAGCTTAAACATATGACTAAAGAACATCTCTCATTGATGATGATAGGTCGGAGAGGTGAACTCTGTGGTATCAAAACTTGCAGATGTTAATGCAAATGAGCGTGCTTTGCTCGACCAGTGCAACGATCTATTGTCTACAGTAGCATCTATGCAGGTGTCATTTTGTATCCTCTATATATCTCTCTTTCTCTCTATCCTGTGTTTTTCTGTCTCTCACATGGAACAAAAAACTTTTCCAGGTAACAGAGTGCAGCCTGAGAACACAAATATTGCAACTAGAACGCCCGCCCACCAGCTTAACAGAACAAGACACCACAAGGGTATAGGTAGCTGATTGTTGTGTTGTGTGCATTATTAGACCGAAGATCTTGCTAGAGAATCGAAACCCATTCTTTTTTTACTTGAATTCATGAAACAAGAAGCAATAATAGATTCATTGATAGTGCATCAAACTTGATAAACATTCATGGTTGTGGAATTGGCCCTCCCCTGCCCATGTCCTATCATTTATGGATACTATATCGGATAACGGGGGTAAAATTCAACCTCTGGATAACGGGTGTAAAATTCAACCTCTGACATGCGGGTAGGGACGCAATATTGACACACCTGTACCATTCGGTACTGTCTTTAAAAAACTCACTTTTCAAAGGAGTCGTTTGAGACACTCATTTTGGAACGCTCGCCTTCACTGTGACACACACATGTGCTACAGGGTAGTCCGCCCTCATTGTGACACACAGGGTAGCTCGCTTGGACAGGGCCTACGGGTGGTAGAGAGCTGACACTATACGTTATCTAGTGTACATTTTGCAAAGTAGCAGGTATAGACATGATTTTGGTGAACAGTGTCGTGGAGTATCCGTTCAGTGTTCGATTGACACCAAATTTGTCGAGCTTTCATATTTCATATGGACGGACTTAAGTCTAGAACCACATGCCCAAATTTCCTCCATAACCCCAATTTTCAAGGTTAAGACTCGGTTGCATGCCAACTATGTGTAGTGTGTCTAGAACCACATGCCCAAATTTCCTCTAGAACCCCGACTTTCTTGGTTAAGGCCCAGTCGCATGCCCACTATGTGTGGTGTGTTAGATGATGCATCATCTTCCTCAGTCCCATCATGCCACTCATCTAGGCTCTCACGTAGTCAGATGAGCGTTACTTGAGGCTTGTCACTTCTCTTATCATAACGTGAGGGTTAGAACCTTGTGACACTCAACCTCCCGTCATTTTTTAAATACGTCATACACGTTCATTAATCTAAATAAATGATAATTTAACAATAATTGCATTATCTAACATAGTAGAGATGAGCAATAGACCAATTTGTTGGTGGAATTTTCGTTGGAAATTTGGTTGTACCCATTCCTCATAGGTTTGGTAAACTTCCAAGAATGTCCACTTGAGTTTGTTAATTTTCTCACCCACTTGCTGGGTTGGCCTATGATGATGACTAATCCATCTTTCAAGTTGCATTATTCAAATGACTAATANAGCTCTCTATCAGATATCACAGAAGCTTTGGAAGCTAGAACTCTTCGCCTGCCAGTTGATGAAGGGGCTAAGGTTGGTGTCTGTGTGTATGGATGTGTACCATCAAGCTTTTTCCTCATTCTTTGTTTATTTATGTATTTATCTTTTGGTCACAGGCGGAAATCCAGGATGTTAAGGATGCAATTTGTTCAGCAGTTGATGTGATGCAAGCAATGGCACCATCCTTGAGCTCATGGCTAACAAAGGTTGCAATCCCACTCTCAGCTGTTTTTTGTTTCTTTATTCATCATTGTCACATCTGTTCTTCTAGTAGTTGAATTTTCGGAGAGGAGTTCCACATCAACTAATTAAGGGGTTGATCATGGGTTTATAAGTAAAGAATACTATCTCAATTGTTATGAGGCTTTTTAGGAAAACTAAAAGCAAAGAGCAAAGCCATGAGAGCTTATGCTCAAAGGGGACAATATCATACCATCGTGAAGGGTTGTGGTTCCTAACATGGTATTATAGTCATGCCCTTAACTTAGCCATGTCAATAGAATCCTCAAATATCGAACAAAGAAGTTGTGAGTCTCGAAGTTGTAGTCAAAAGTAACTCAAGTGTCGAACAAAGGGTGTACTTTGTTCGATAGGAGGATGGTTGGGAGAGGAGTTGATCATGAGTTTATAAGTAGAGAATACTATCTCAACTAGTATGAGGTCTTTTGTGGAAACCAAAAGTAAAGTCATGAGAGCTTATGGTCAAAAGTGGATAATATCATACCATTGTGGAGGGTCGTGGTTCCTAACAACACAAATGACCGGTTTCCTTATAAGTTTTTTTCTGTTTAATCACACCTGTGAATAATGCCTTGAAATGAACACACAATGCCTTGAAATGAACACACACACAGCTTAAACATATGACTAAAAAGCATCTCTCATTGATGATGATAGGTTGGAGAGGTGAACTCTGTGGTATCAAAACTTGCAGATGTTAATGNGGAACGCTTGCGCTTGACCCAGGGCTTGAGAGGCTTGTCGAAGGGAGGGGGGGCGGCCATGGTCGGGGAATTGAGAGCTTCGAGCGCCATAGGTGAAGGAAGGGTTCGAATTGGGGAGTTTCAGAGGAATTGGAGAATTGGGAATTTGAGGAGAGAGAGAGGGAGGCGGAGGGATTTATAGAGAGAGAGAGAAACAGAGGAAGGAAGTTACGGAGGAAGGACGGCAAGGCAAACACGTTTTGGTTTTAGATGGCGGCGGCTGAGGTTCACTCCAATTCAGTCAAACTTTTGACCCACTGGCTGCGCTGACTTTTTCAACTGCCTTCCACATAATCCGCGACCTAAATAATTCTAAATTTTAGTGAACATTTTCTTGGAGAACGTTAGAATTTGGTCCCGACTTTTTTAGTGTTGAGTTATGGAACGTGATGTTTACGTTTATTATCGTGGATTTTTTCCATCTTAGTGTTACTGTGTATATTTCTTCATGTTTTTTCTTTTATTCTGTATGTTTTTCATCTCGATGGATGTGGCATTATGGCTAAAGCTGTGCCAGCTTCTTGTAGATTGAACTCTTTTCTCTTTAGTTTAGGATTCGAGTTGTTTTTGGGTGGGATGGTCGGAATGAGCTTCTAACTAGTGGCAATGAAGTTCTTGGTAATTAAGAAGGGGAAGGAAAATCTCCGCTCTATTTAGTGTGGAGTTGGAAGTCAAAGTTTTGACAGTGGCAAAAACGCCGTCGTTTTAGTGGTGAGGATTTGGCATGTGCAAATAGAATAAAATTAGAGGCGGAGTCTGCATTTGGGATGTGAGGTGAGCTACCCCTAAGCCCAATCAACCAAACCAAATCAAAACAAACCAAACCATATGGGTTAATTGTTTGGATTAAAATCTTAAATTAATAATTATATATAACTAATTAATTTAGATATTCCGTTTGAAATTTATAGTTATTTTCACTCAATTTTATATAAAATCAACTCGTGATTGAAAACATTTTTTCTCTAAAATTTTACCATAGTAATAAAAAAAAATCTCATTTACAAGGAAAGAAAAATAGAGGAAGTGAGAGGCTCGAAAATGGAGAAGTTTACGCGGAAGATCGAACCCAAGAAACCCATCCTCATAGGAGTGGTTTTGTTTCGTCGATTTAGGGGACATCAGCGCATGTTTAAGCTCGTTTATGTGGGAGAAAGATTCGTAGAAGATTATATTTGGGCAAGTTGGACCAATTTGGACGAATGAGCGCCGAGGACTAAAGAGAACCATATTCAATTCCTGCATGGAGATCTTCAATACCTCTTAAGGGTCTTATGATATCTATCAGAGAGGATGAGAACAAAGATCAGTATTGATTTAGAAACTCTCCCGGTGGAGGGGTAGGTAATAGCAGGAATATCTATTTATGTATGTATGCTGCAANCTTTTATTCTGGTCGGAGGAGAAATTACCAAACGTCTAGCATTCCCTCACGCTCGGCGCCAATGAGTTTGAAGACAGACAAAAAAGAAAAATTATGCCTGCTGAATAGAAAGATTAAGTAATAATAGCATAAGTTTATAATTTTTTTTTAATCTTCTAGAACCCGATTAGTACGTGTCTAGATGCTCGAGATGACATTCTTGCCACCTAACTCAATAAAATGGGTCAAGTTGGATTTGGAGTGGATTAAAAATATTTTTAAATACCTAATAAACCTTTTTAAACACTTATTTGGGTTCATGCACCATTTTAAGTGAAAAATGATTTAAGTTGTTGAAATAAAATGAACCAATTATGGTGCGGGTGTGGGTCAATTCTAATAAATCAAGTGTCACTAGATGTTAGTCAGACGACTCTCTAATGGTCCTATATCTAGCAAAACACAGTAATTAAAAAAAAAAAAACGCTAGATCACCAAATATGGTGCTTATGTGGGTCATTTTTTTGTAAAACCAAACGCCACTAACAGCTGACCCTCTAATGGAGCTGGACCTTCCGAACATAGTACCTCATGAAAAACATTCTAACTAATACATAGGGGGAGAACCCATAGCTAAATCAACTATGGTACTTACACGGGTCAATTCCGTAATAGCCCAAACCCATTTGCAAATAAATTCAGTCTTCTTTCAGATTTTTCTGTTAGATGAAGTTTTCACATCCTTGTGAATAATGGTTCGTTACTCTCTTCAACTGATGTGAGGTTTCACGCTCCACATTGTGGGGGACGCTTGATCTTCTAACAACAAAAATTGTTAATTGAGAATAAATTAAAAAATATAAATTATCTAAAAAATTGTACTCACATTCTCCACGTGGCTTTCTCGAATGTCTCCAAATTTACTGGACCAAATTGCCCTCCATAATTCTCTATTAAATATTTAATTTTTATGGAAAAAAAAAAAAAGAAAAATCCACGCTAAACGAGTAAAGATTCAATTTGTTTCTACTCNGTGGATGTGGTCGAGTGTGCTTGTGTGATTGAGCTGCACGGACTAAAGGTAAGCCTTTGGAAAAATCTGAGAACAGACCAAAACCTTGTAGTAGACTACTAGTTACAGAACTTCCCATGGATTCTGTCTAGTTGTATGTTTATGACATGATGAGTACTCTCATTTTCATTAGTCTCGAAACCGACTTTAGCCATTTCTTCGTCTTGAATTTTATCAGGGTCGTGAAAGATTGGGAGACAAACCTCTGTTTGTTCTAGTTAACGCAGCAGCATGATCGCAGAGCCTTCTTCTGTAACACGACGTGTTCAGTAACGACAATATTATCACGTACCGCTGCTGGAAGTTGAAGTTTCAAAGTAATGCATAATTTTGAAGCCGAGAGTGTTGCTAGAAATAAAAGGGATGGTATTAATTTTGAATATCTGCAGAAACTTCTTTACTTTGAAGTTAAGTAGTTTGTCTTTCTTTCTCTGAATATGCCTTATTTGAATGAGTTTATAATGATCACTCTTTTCCTAAGCCAATGTGGAACCTTGTATGTACTCCTAGCAATCTTCCCCTTGAAGGTAGTACCTTTTTAGGCTTCTTTGTCGACTTGATCCGACCAATATCTTGTACGACTGCGAATCACATTGTGGGATATTCCCTAATGGTGACGATCACCTATCGCATCATCTACCTCCTCCCCTCGAGCAGAGATCTACTCCTCTATCGGGGAGTTACTGATAAGTTATTACTTGCTTGTCACCCAAATAACTTTTTGTTTGATGAGGGATCTATCCACAATGTTTTATCAATGTAAGGCGGGAAAAGTCCAAGCCTAGCGCTAGCAAATATTGTTTGTTTTGGCCTGTTATGTATCGTTGTTAGTCTCACGATTTTAAAATGCAAAGTGGACATTGGACATAACAGTTACATATCTGCTAGCACATTGTGGTTACGTATCGTTACTGGCTAAAAAAAAAACAATATTTGCTAGCTAGTGACTTGGACGGTTATAAATGCTCACTAACTCTCTTTATTTAGAACTTAAAGATATCTTTGATACACAATTTGGTTTATACTATGTTGTAATGCTAATTGACATGTCCAGTTTGGACATAAACTTCGTACTAATGGAAATGATTGTCTTTTACTTCTATATGCATGATCATATGATTCTTTTGGGAGTTGTAATGGCCTAACTCTATCGCTAGCAAATATTGTCCTATTTGAGCTTCTTTTTTTTAGTTTTCCCTCAAGGTTTTTAAAACGCGTTTATTAGGGAAAGGTTTCTATACCCTCGGAAAAAGGTGTTTTATTCTCCTCTCTAACTAATGTGGGATCTCACAATCAACCCCCCCTATGGGACCCGTCGGTACTTGTTCCCTTATCCAATCAATGTGGGACCCTCCTCTCAATCTACCCCCCTCAGGGCCCAACGTCCTTGCTGGCACTTCTTCTCGTGTCCACCCTTCTTCGGGGCTCAATCTTCTTACTGGCACATCGCCCCGTGTTTAGCTCTGATACCATTTGTAATGGCCTAAGTCTACCGCTAACGGACATTGTCTCTTTGGACTTTCCCTCAAGGTTTTTAAAACGCGTGAGCTAGAAATAGGTTTCCACACCCTTACAAAGGGTATTTCGTTCCCCTCTTCAACGGGGACGTGGGATCTCACATGAGCTCTCTTTCCTTTTCTTTTAGGTGTAGTGAATTATACAAACATTCTCAGGTTGGTACCATAGGTGTGCTTCATCTAGAAGACTCGAGCCGTACTAGAATTTAGAAAAAAAAAAATANTGAGAAAACCCAAGAAGTTGCCTGGTACAATTTTGTGCTTGACTCGCGTTTGTTTGTGGCCTTGTGAATCTATTTGTAGTTTCAGCTATCTAGAAACTTCTTAATTTTTAACTAGATTATAGCATAATGTTTCTGGATAGGATTGGCTTTGGGCCTTTCCTGGGTAGCTTAGGTGGAGGGCAAAGAAGCCCCCTTCCGGGGGTCCGAGCCATTAATGAGATACAACTCTTGGAAGAGCTAGAGTTCTAACATTGTGTCAGGACCTACGGGCGAAGAAGGCCCCCTTCTAGGAGGCCTGAGCTATCAGTGAGATACCACTCTTGAAGAGCTAGAGTTCTAACCTTGTGTCAGGACCTACGGGCGAAGAAGGCTCCCTTCCGGGAGGTCTTAGCTATCAGTTAGATACCACTCTTGGAAGAGCTAGAGTTTTAACCTTGTGACAGGACCTACGGGCGAAGAAGGCCCCCTTTCGGGGGGGCCTGAGCCATCAATGAGATACCACCCTGAAAGAGTGAGAACTGAGCTAGAATTCTAACCTTGTATCAGGACCTACGGGTGAAGAGGGGCCCGAGCCACTAGTGAGTTACCACTCTAGAAGAGCTAGAATTCTAACCTTGTGTCCGTGCCAAAGGTTTCCTCGGGCTAGACAGAGATTGGCCCTTGAGTGCCAAAAACTCTTCATGCATATGCTATTAAGTTTAATGTTTGCTATCTTTAACCCGATGGTAAAGAAGCAAGCAATCTGCATGCCTTAGACGTATTCTAGTTTCTAATGCAAGAAACTTGGAGCCTTTAATCGATGTTCCAAGTTACTTTGGTACAATGATACTCAAGAAACTGGATAGTGGCTATTGTGTTGGATTGTCATGGTTAATTTATCTTTGAATACACATGTAAATAATGATTCTGTTTCTGAAATGCATGTTTACAGGTGAAGTCATTTCAGAAGAGTACTCTTTAGAGTATGGAACAGATAAAATTGAGATGCATGTAGGAGCTGTTGAAGCTGGAGAACGCGCTCTTGTGATAGATGATCTCATTGCAACTGGGGGAACCTTGTGTGCAGCAATAAGACTACTTGGTAGGTTATTTTTAGAGCCAACTTGTTATATTACTTTTTAGCTGATAATGCACAGGCCAGCTAAATAAACCAGCGATGCATTGCGTTTTACTCTTATGTACTCGATGTCATTATCATGGCTGTGATTTTCGAACTTGCTCAGTTCTAGGCCTCAGGTTATTCATTGAATATGGTTAACTGTTATTGTGATTGCGCTTTGGTTTCTATGAAATTTGCTCAGCTTCATTCTTAAGTTGCTGAGAATCTGCTGAGAAATGATAATTCTTTTCCGACTCATGGCTGTGTTGTAGATAGAACCTTAATGTGAGATTCCACATCGGTTGGGGAGGAGAACGAAGCATTCTTTATAAGGGTGTAGAAACCTCCCCTAGCAGACGCATTTTAAAAACCTTGAGGAGAAGCCCGAAAGGGAAAGCCCAAAGAGGACAATATCTGCTAGTGGTGGGCTTCGGTCATTACAAATGGTATTAGAGCCAGACACTGGGCAGTGTGCCAGCGAGGACGTTGAGCCTCGAAAAGAGGTGGACACCAGGCGGTGTGCCAGGGAGGATGCTAGGCCTCGAAGGAGGGTGGATTGTGAGATCCCTTTACTGGAGAGAGGAAGGAGTGCTAACGAGGACGTTGAGCCCCGAAGGTGGGTGGATTGTGAAATCCCACATCAGTTGGGGAGGAGAACCAAACATTCTTTATGAGGGTGTGGAAGGGTTGATTGTGAAATCCCACATCAGTTGGGGAGGAGAACCAAACATTCTTTATGAGGGTGTGGAAACCTTTTCCTCGCATATGCGTTTTTAAAACTTTGAGGTNGGGTGTGGAAACCTTTTCCTCGCATATGCGTTTTTAAAACTTTAAGGTAAAGTCTAAAGAGGACAATATTTGCTAGCGGTGGGCTTGGGCCGTTACACTTACTATTTTAAACTTTTCTTTAAAGAGTGTAAAGTTATCTTGTTCATGATCTCCTGTTGGTTATATTAATCGGTTGTTATCTATTTATGACAGAGCGAGTTGGCGTGGATGTGGTCGAGTGTGCTTGTGTGATTGAGCTGCACGGACTAAAGGTAAGCCTTTGGAAAAATCTGAGAACAGACCAAAACCTTGTAGTAGACTACTAGTTACAGAACTTCCCATGGATTCTGTCTAGTTGTATGTTTATGACATGATGAGTACTCTCATTTTCATTAGTCTCGAAACCGACTTTAGCCATTTCTTCGTCTTGAATTTTATCAGGGTCGTGAAAGATTGGGAGACAAACCTCTGTTTGTTCTAGTTAACGCAGCAGCATGATCGCAGAGCCTTCTTCTGTAACACGACGTGTTCAGTAACGACAATATTATCACGTACCGCTGCTGGAAGTTGAAGTTTCAAAGTAATGCATAATTTTGAAGCCGAGAGTGTTGCTAGAAATAAAAGGGATGGTATTAATTTTGAATATCTGCAGAAACTTCTTTACTTTGAAGTTAAGTAGTTTTAAAAAAAAAAAAAAAAAAAAAAAAAAACACATAATAATTAATATGATAATTTAGAAACAATAGATAATTAAAACGCTAATTAATGCACCTCCAGCCGTTAATTAACAAATATGTGTTCAATATTTAAAGCTTGCATGAATAATGCTGTTTATATATTAATTCAATTCTGTGTCACTTCAGGCTTAAATAAATATTTTTTTTTTCAATGTCGGAAAATTACAAGAATGTGTATTTTCTATTTTTTTTTATTTAAAAAATATTCATATAATTAGCCATTCACGTCATTTATTATTATCTTAAAAAAAAGATTCAAACCTCTAACTTTTAAAGATCTATAAATTATCTAACACAGTTTGAAATATTAAAAGCTTTAATCGTAAAATTGTTTAGTTTATATATCTCTAATGCGTTTTGTATCAATTATTAATAAAAAAACCTAATTAATATTTTTGTGGTGTTTTTCTTAGATTTAAAAATTATGTTTTCTCTATTAATTTTATATTTTATTTTCTATTGTTTAAAGTCTTTTATCAACAAATAATAAAATGTATACATTAAAAGGTTTTTTTTTAATGACTATTTAAAAAAATAATAATAATAAATAGAAAAAAATATCCGATAGGAAATTCCTAATTCGATCATTGCAAAAATAAATAGAAAATTTTCGCAGAGACGGAAGATGAAATAGGTGGTAGGGACGGGATTGGGGAAAGTTTTCTCATCCGGTCGTGCCCAATAAATACCTCTAATTCAAGAGTAAACTTTCCCCGATCTATAGAAAATAAAAGAAAATAAAAGGTTAAATTAAAATTTAAGTTCTACATTTATACCTACAAAGTTAGCATGAATGTGCGATCTCTAAGAATACTTTACACTGTTATATGATTATTATGTGGGTGAAATCAAGGATCTTNCGACTGCGAATCACATTGTGGGATATTCCCTAATGGTGACGATCACCTATCGCATCATCTACCTCCTCCCCTCGAGCAGAGATCTACTCCTCTATCGGGGAGTTACTGATAAGTTATTACTTGCTTGTCACCCAAATAACTTTTTGTTTGATGAGGGATCTATCCACAATGTTTTATCAATGTAAGGCGGGAAAAGTCCAAGCCTAGCGCTAGCAAATATTGTTTGTTTTGGCCTGTTATGTATCGTTGTTAGTCTCACGATTTTAAAATGCAAAGTGGACATTGGACATAACAGTTACATATCTGCTAGCACATTGTGGTTACGTATCGTTACTGGCTAAAAAAAAAACAATATTTGCTAGCTAGTGACTTGGACGGTTATAAATGCTCACTAACTCTCTTTATTTAGAACTTAAAGATATCTTTGATACACAATTTGGTTTATACTATGTTGTAATGCTAATTGACATGTCCAGTTTGGACATAAACTTCGTACTAATGGAAATGATTGTCTTTTACTTCTATATGCATGATCATATGATTCTTTTGGGAGTTGTAATGGCCTAACTCTATCGCTAGCAAATATTGTCCTATTTGAGCTTCTTTTTTTTAGTTTTCCCTCAAGGTTTTTAAAACGCGTTTATTAGGGAAAGGTTTCTATACCCTCGGAAAAAGGTGTTTTATTCTCCTCTCTAACTAATGTGGGATCTCACAATCAACCCCCCCTATGGGACCCGTCGGTACTTGTTCCCTTATCCAATCAATGTGGGACCCTCCTCTCAATCTACCCCCCTCAGGGCCCAACGTCCTTGCTGGCACTTCTTCTCGTGTCCACCCTTCTTCGGGGCTCAATCTTCTTACTGGCACATCGCCCCGTGTTTAGCTCTGATACCATTTGTAATGGCCTAAGTCTACCGCTAACGGACATTGTCTCTTTGGACTTTCCCTCAAGGTTTTTAAAACGCGTGAGCTAGAAATAGGTTTCCACACCCTTACAAAGGGTATTTCGTTCCCCTCTTCAACGGGGACGTGGGATCTCACATGAGCTCTCTTTCCTTTTCTTTTAGGTGTAGTGAATTATACAAACATTCTCAGGTTGGTACCATAGGTGTGCTTCATCTAGAAGACTCGAGCCGTACTAGAATTTAGAAAAAAAAAAATAACACAACCAAAAAAAGAGAAGTCATTAATTAATATAAAGGAATAATTTAGGTGAGAATTAAGAATTAATACATTTATTAAATTAGAATTATCTTGATACAAGTTTCTTTCCAATCCATATAATTTGTTTTTAATAATCGGACGACTTGACATTAATATAAATAAATTATCCTTTTTTTCAAAAAAAAAAAAAAAAAAAACACATAATAATTAATGATATTAGTTTTCTATATATATAAACAATTTAATATGATAATTTAGAAACAATAGATAATTAAAACGCTAATTAATTAACAAATATGTGTTCAATATTTAAAGCTTGCATGAATAATGCTGTTTATATATTAATTCAATTCTGTGTCACTTCAGGCTTAAATAAATATATTTTTTTTCAATGTCGGAAAATTACAAGAATGTGTATTTTCTATTTTTTTTTATTTAAAAAATATTCATATGATTAGCGATTCACGTCATTTTTTATTATCTTAAAAAAAAAATTCAAACCTCTAACTTTTAAAGATCTATAAATTAACTAACGGAGTTTGAAATATTAAAAACTTTAATCGTAAAATTGTTTGGTTTATATATCTCTAATGTGTTTTGTTTCCGTCACATAAATAGTTGTTATTACTATTCAATTATTAATTTATTAGTAAAAAACCTAATTAGTATTTTTGTGGTGTTTTTCTTAGATTTAAAAATTATGTTTTCTACGTATAGATTAATTTTATATTTTATTTTCTATGGTTTAAAGTCTTTTATCAACAAAACGTATACATTAAAAAGTTTTTTTTAAATGACTATTTAAAAAAAAAGAATAATAAATAGAAAAAAATATCCGGCAGGAAATTTCTAATTCGATCATTGCAAAAATAAATAGAAAAATTTCGCAGAGACGGAAGATGAAATAGGTGGTAGGGACGGGATTGGGGAAAGTTTTCTCATCCCGTCGTGCCCAATAAATACCTCTAATTATAGCTNTTGTATCAATTATTAATAAAAAAACCTAATTAATATTTTTGTGGTGTTTTTCTTAGATTTAAAAATTATGTTTTCTCTATTAATTTTATATTTTATTTTCTATTGTTTAAAGTCTTTTATCAACAAATAATAAAATGTATACATTAAAAGGTTTTTTTTTAATGACTATTTAAAAAAATAATAATAATAAATAGAAAAAAATATCCGATAGGAAATTCCTAATTCGATCATTGCAAAAATAAATAGAAAATTTTCGCAGAGACGGAAGATGAAATAGGTGGTAGGGACGGGATTGGGGAAAGTTTTCTCATCCGGTCGTGCCCAATAAATACCTCTAATTCAAGAGTAAACTTTCCCCGATCTATAGAAAATAAAAGAAAATAAAAGGTTAAATTAAAATTTAAGTTCTACATTTATACCTACAAAGTTAGCATGAATGTGCGATCTCTAAGAATACTTTACACTGTTATATGATTATTATGTGGGTGAAATCAAGGATCTTCGAGGGTCGCTCCCTCTTATATTTTGATGACATTATGAACTTATTAGAGAGAGGCCGACTATTCTAATAGTGTTCTTGTCTTAGATGATAATTTACATAATGGTATAATAAGAGTTTTTAGAGTTCGAGCTATGATGACATATAAAGACGTAATCAAACTACTTTTGAACCTAGAACTATAAGAACGCGGTTAGTGCAAAAGGATGAAAATTTTAGAGTTTACCGAGTTAGAACCCTAAGTTGAGCTCAAGTTAGTAAAATCGAAATGCTAGTTTTTTAAAAAGAAACTTATAACTCATGTATATTTAGGTATAAGCAAGACTCGTGAGTAAGTAAAGACAAGTATGAATTTTATGACTGTTTAAACGAGCTGTCATAGTTTCTTATGATATAAGACACGATTGTTGAGCTCCAATGAGTTAAAGAACATGAACTCTAACATGCTACTTGTGTCACACTTTTGTATGGATCGGTAAAGAGCTAGTTATGTTATCCAATGACTCGAACAACCCTAAGAGATTGATGAAATATTATTAGAGAATGAAAGCCATACTATAAACTTAAGTGAGTCAAGAACTTCGAATAACTCAAGTAAGATTAACGAGTCCTACCCGTAGTAGAAAACCTATAATCAAGAATATAGGTCATTATTATCAGAGGCGTAATAGTTAGACAAATGATATGTTTATAGATTCAGTATAAGAAGAACGTTTAATTAAAGGCTTACTTAATGAGTATATTTATATATTCACTTGTGTTGCTTTTCTTTCTTACAGATCAAATTAGAGATACTGACTGATGATTGGAGCGTGATAAAGCTGAGAGGCTATACAGTTTGTTTAGATCAGAGTCGTTTTTCTAAATTTCTATTGTGATTCGTAATTATTATTATTATTTTTTTAATTTCTCTGTGAACTTTCCTTTTACAACTAATTTTAGGGAGGCTACGAGGAAAGAGTAACAATATAAGTGACTCGTCTCGTTAAAGAGTTATGCAACAATATCTTAGCTCAACTCAACATCACATTAATCTAAACACCGACTTACGCATCGAAACATGTTAAACATAACACTACACCATCACGATAAAGATGGAGTTAACGTAGATTTAAGATTATATTTGATAAATAAAAGATAGTATTTTCTAATAATAATTTATAAAATATAGAGTAATATAATAAAAAGAGGAAATGGACAAAAAGAGGAATTACACGTGGAACTGTTGAAGAATGCGAATCCGAGTTGGCCAAAAAATTGAACACAATGCGAGAGTCTTGGAGGATCAATTTCCCTTTTGTCATTCCCACGTGGAGAATCAACCAAGACGAAGACCAAACACACGTGGAAGACCCCTACACGCCATGTCCACGTACGCACATTAAACAAATCCAAACAAAATACTTCAAAAATACGGTTTGGTTTTAAGCCGGTACGTAGAGTGTTATGGACTCTTTTTCTTTAAATTGGAGCCTCGGTATAGTCTTCGAAGGAAATATTGAATGCTGGTTGGTGCTCTGACGTCGGTCGAACAAAAATTGATCAGGATCGAAACCATTTTCAAGTGCTGGCTACCAATCATACGTGTCGGAGTCATCGCGTTTGAACATTCTTCATAACAATATCGAAAAAAATATCAACCGTGACTCAATTTTTTTCACGCTCGTACTTCAAACGACCCAATTAATTTATATATATAATAATTTTAAAATTGTGTGTCGGAAATTAATATTGTGAAGGCGTGGGTTTGGTTTGAAAGGTCGTGCAATGGGCGGCGCAATTCCCGAAGACAAAAGAAAACGAGTGGTCCGGCAAATACGCCGGAATCTGCGGCGGAGAAGAATGACGACACTTTTGAATAACGGACCCCTCCCTCCTTCCATCATGGGGTCCGTTTACAATATTGTGATATTTCGAGGGCCTAAATGAAAAATCAAGACTCCATTATTTTTATTTATTTTTTTATTTAATTAAATCTTGTCGGCAAGCTGATTTTCACGCATAATTTTAATTAGTTGAATTTTTTTTTNTATAAACTTAAGTGAGTCAAGAACTTCGAATAACTCAAGTAAGATTAACGAGTCCTACCCGTAGTAGAAAACCTATAATCAAGAATATAGGTCATTATTATCAGAGGCGTAATAGTTAGACAAATGATATGTTTATAGATTCAGTATAAGAAGAACGTTTAATTAAAGGCTTACTTAATGAGTATATTTATATATTCACTTGTGTTGCTTTTCTTTCTTACAGATCAAATTAGAGATACTGACTGATGATTGGAGCGTGATAAAGCTGAGAGGCTATACAGTTTGTTTAGATCAGAGTCGTTTTTCTAAATTTCTATTGTGATTCGTAATTATTATTATTATTTTTTTAATTTCTCTGTGAACTTTCCTTTTACAACTAATTTTAGGGAGGCTACGAGGAAAGAGTAACAATATAAGTGACTCGTCTCGTTAAAGAGTTATGCAACAATATCTTAGCTCAACTCAACATCACATTAATCTAAACACCGACTTACGCATCGAAACATGTTAAACATAACACTACACCATCACGATAAAGATGGAGTTAACGTAGATTTAAGATTATATTTNGTGATGTTATGTTTATGTTATGTTATAAAATATGTCATGAATGGTTATGTTATAGGATTATGTTATGTTGTCGATGTTGTATGATGCATGAACCTCTATATGCCATNATAATAATTTATAAAATATAGAGTAATATAATAAAAAGAGGAAATGGACAAAAAGAGGAATTACACGTGGAACTGTTGAAGAATGNTGAGACATTAGAAAGCATAAAGCCATGTACGTTAACTACAAAAGATATGAAAAGTGTTTTCTTTTAATGCTAGCCGTTAAGTTATGAAAAGAATAGAGGTATGATTTGCATTATACGTATTTATCAATGAATCGATATTATGTGACCTCATGCATATTGTATGTCACATGTATTGATATGTTTCTCTATTATGATGAGTATAAAGGCGTACGGNCACATTAAACAAATCCAAACAAAATACTTCAAAAATACGGTTTGGTTTTAAGCCGGTACGTAGAGTGTTATGGACTCTTTTTCTTTAAATTGGAGCCTCGGTATAGTCTTCGAAGGAAATATTGAATGCTGGTTGGTGCTCTGACGTCGGTCGAACAAAAATTGATCAGGATCGAAANATTAAAATGCAAACAAATTACATGACGAAAGAAATAGCAATAAAATGGTCAAAAGGAACAAAAAATAATAAAGAGGGCTTCTTTGTTCTTATTCCTCCTCAAATATTCTTTCTTAAATTTCTCAAAATTTTTAATTTTTGTTTTCATCATATTTATATTTTAAAATTCTATTTTAATCGTATGAATTTTGAAGAATATATTGTAATATTGTTTTATATTTTTAATAAAAAAAATTACAAATTACAAATTTCTCGGCCCGGGACAAAGTCCATTTTATTACCTCTTCTCTAGAAATAATGTCTACTTCAGAAATTGCTGTAAAAAAAATAACCGCAGAAATCCAAACATTTATCTATAAGACGCGTTTTAAAGCTTTGAGGGGAAGCTCGAAAGTGAGAATGGATCTGGGTGTGGAAACCTTTCTCTATCATACGCGTTTTAAAGCTTTTCGTTACACTTTCTTTGAAGATATAGAAGAAGGGAGTCAGTGGGTCAATATCCGGCATAAAAAGGGTCAAACCATAACAGACGAGAAGCTAGCCGATCTCATAATTAAAATCGATAGCGTGCATGATGACAAAGAAAGCTTCTCCGTCTCCTTTCTGGTTCGAACCTTGGTCTCAAGTTGGGGTGTCCTAATTTCATTTGGATGGCATCAGAGTGGACTCTTGATAATAAAATACGACAAAAACAAACAAAGCTTAGCTTAAACAATCATTAAACAATCACTAATCAATCATTAATAAAAATTCCCTACAAGTCAAAGTCGGTTATCCCATTGCCATCACAGCATTGAGTATAAATATCACATTTTCTTTCAATCATCCCCAAAACAAAACAAAACAAAACCAAAGATCTTAGCTTTGATTTCTCTTCATAAAAATGGAAGCTTTGGGAGCTTTTACTGATGGGGAATGGGATTCTTTCACTGCCATCTTCTCATCCCTTCAAGAACTCGATCAATCCCTCATCCCCACTGAGCTTCCATTGCCCAACAATGGCGCCTCTGAGCTTCCTAATAATACCTGGTTCTATTCCTTGGACGCTTTTGATCCCAATTTCCAGAGCTCTGTTCAACAGGACATGAGCTGTAGTAGCTGCACCCCTGTTTGGATTGACCAAGTACAAAACTGTCTCGCCGCCACCGCTGAAGCTTGCGACCATGGCAGCCAGCCGCCGCAGCTTGTCGATGGAAATGAACCGATTGCGATGAAAAGAAAAGACAAAAACAGAGAGCTTTCTTCTAATCAGAAGAAGAAAACTCGAATCTCCGGTGATGTAAGCCTTCTTTTTACAAAAAAANTAATTCAAACATAATCCCCACTCCCTAAACATAACCCTTGTGATATGATAACTTTAGCGAGTTGAATCTAAGAACCTCACATCTCGCATGAATATGCAAACTCCTCAATCACAAATATTAAAACCCTAAAATCAAGTTGACTTCATTCTAAATGACTATAACTCTCGAAAATTTAATCTAAATATCTTATTAACAATAAGTTCTTTATATCTAAATTATATAAAATATAAAAAAAAATCCTAAAATAATAAGCAATCCCCCGAAGAAAAATAATATACGAACAACAAACATAATAAATCATATCAAACTTAAATGATTTTAAGCGAGTATATATATATATAAAAATAATGGTTTTTAGTCATGAAATATAAATATTTANTTTATGTAATGTTTTAAATGAATTTTTTCACTTAGTTATATCACGCATATAGTTACATCTCTATTTTATTAAGAAAAATAAGGTAATTACATAGATATAACTTAGGAAAAAAAAAANGTCAGAATATAAAAGAATGTCAGACTCCAACCCCCACGATGTGGGTGACCCCTTACATTCCCCTTTTTTGTTTGTTTTATTTAATTATTAATTATTAATTCCTTTTCCTTTTTTTTTTTCTTTTTTTTTTTTTTAAATATTGTTTTATCCAANTCCGTGTTTAATTTGATATGTCTCACTTTTAACTTAATTCACAGAGAAAATGTCAAAATTCTACGAGACTTCTTATATAAATCTTCCTATCTTCAATTCAAATAAGATAAGCTCTTTCTCGTACTAACTGTCATATAACTGTCTTTTTTTTTTCTCTTTTTTTTTTTGTAGACCATGTTTTTCCAAAAAAGAAAAAAAAAACAATTTCTTTTGAATTTCCTTTGTTGAAATATTGTCAACAAAAACTAGCTGGTATTTACTGTTTATTTTGAGTCTCCTTTTCGCCCGTGATTGAATTAGCTTGTAGTTAAAATTTATTGATCACAAATTCGACAAAGAGAACATACTTGAGTCGGAAATTATTCCAAACTAAATCTGTATTTTTACGACAACTCTCAAAAAATAGATTATGAAAACGTCATTGAACAGAATTCAAACATAATCCCCACTCTCTAAACATAACCCTTGTGATATGATAACTTTAGCGAGTTGAATCTAAGAACCTCACATCTCGCATGAATATGCAAACTCCTCGATCACAAATACTAAAACCCTAAAATCAAGTTGACTTCATTCTAAATGACTATAATCCTCGAAAATTTAATCTAAATATCTTATTAAGAATAAGTTCTTTATATCTAAATTATATAAAATATAAAAAAAAAAATCATAAAATAATAAGCAATCCCCCGAAGAAAAATAATATACGGACAACAAACAACAAACATAATAAATCATATCAAACTTGAATGATTTTAAGCATACAACCGAGTATATATATATATATATAAAAATAATAGTTTTTAGTCACGAAATATAAATATTTAAAAAAGATAATTAGGATGAAAAAAAAGCATGAAAATGAAAGCCGACAAAGAGCGATTTTAACGGTACATTTTTGTCAGAATATAAAAGAATGTCAGACTCCAACCCCCACGATGTGGGTGACCCCTTACATTCCCCTTTTTTGTTTGTTTTATTTAATTATTAATTATTAATTCCTTTTCCCTATTTTTTTTTTTTTAAATATTGTTTTATCCAAACCGAAATTAATCTGTATTTATTGTTATAACAAAATTCAAAGACACCCCACGTTCTTACATTTTTAGATTATAAAACCCTCCTCTTTTAAAAAAATCATCTTTTGCGATGAAAAGAAAAGACAAAAACAGAGAGCTTTCTTCTAATCAGAAGAAGAAAACTCGAATCTCCGGCGATGTAAGCCTTCTTTTTACAAAAAAATTCGTGGGTTTCAATTTTATTCAACATTTTTACAACAATATTTTAAATTTAGGGGCAAAAGAAGAAAACCCAGAAGAAAACAGAGGAAATAGTTGAGGATGCAGGGGTATCAGAAGGACAGAGCTCGAGTTCAGAAGAGGAGGGTCACGGCGGCTCAGCCACCACCTCCGACGGCGGCATGAACGGAAAAAGCAGAGCTAGCAGAGGGTCGGCCACGGATCCACAAAGCCTGTACGCCAGAGTACGCATTTTCTTGTCAATTCTCCTCTGTAAACTCTGTTTTTTTTGCATGAACTCCTATGAAGATTCATTTTTTTGTTGCAGAAACGACGAGAGAGAATTAATGAGCGTTTAAAAATGTTACAGAAACTCGTTCCCAATGGAACCAAGGTGAGGCATCAAATGGGTTTTTTCAGATCTATGAAACAGAGTGAATTGCTGACAGTGTTTTGATTGGGCAGGTTGATATCAGCACCATGCTTGAAGAAGCAGTTCATTATGTCAAGTTCTTGCAGCTCCAAATCAAGGTAAAACGGATTGATTGTTCTTCATTTTCATCGATNAGAAGAAAACTCGAATCTCCGGCGATGTAAGCCTTCTTTTTACAAAAAAATTCGTGGGTTTCAATTTTATTCAACATTTTTACAACAATATTTTAAATTTAGGGGCAAAAGAAGAAAACCCAGAAGAAAACAGAGGAAATAGTTGAGGATGCAGGGGTATCAGAAGGACAGAGCTCGAGTTCAGAAGAGGAGGGTCACGGCGGCTCAGCCACCACCTCCGACGGCGGCATGAACGGAAAAAGCAGAGCTAGCAGAGGGTCGGCCACGGATCCACAAAGCCTGTACGCCAGAGTACGCATTTTCTTGTCAATTCTCCTCTGTAAACTCTGTTTTTTTTGCATGAACTCCTATGAAGATTCATTTTTTTGTTGCAGAAACGACGAGAGAGAATTAATGAGCGTTTAAAAATGTTACAGAAACTCGTTCCCAATGGAACCAAGGTGAGGCATCAAATGGGTTTTTTCAGATCTATGAAACAGAGTGAATTGCTGACAGTGTTTTGATTGGGCAGGTTGATATCAGCACCATGCTTGAAGAAGCAGTTCATTATGTCAAGTTCTTGCAGCTCCAAATCAAGGTAAAACGGATTGATTGTTCTTCATTTTCATCGATGAATATCGGCTAGCGGTGAGCTTAAGCGGTTACATATTTACTAAAACGCTATTGTTTTGTGCAGTTATTGAGCTCAGATGATCTATGGATGTTTGCTCCTTTGGCTTACAATGGAATGGACCTTGGTCTTCACCAGAGCCTCTCTCCGTTTCTATCAAATTGAGACATTTTTTTTATTTCCATTTTTACCCTTGTAATGTTTAATTAACTCAGCTTAATTAAGATTAATACAAATATTTTAATCTGAAGTTTAATAAAATTATGATTATGAGGAGAATCCTCAGAAAAACATTACCTTACCTTCTGTCTGGTTTTATTTACTTATTTCGGCTCCTCGTTTCTGTTAATTTTTAAAACGGATTTAGTATTGCTCGTTGTCATGCGATGTTATGATTTTAACACGCTGATGACGAGCCTTAAGGGAACTCAAGCTTCATTCACATTTTTCACTTGTTTCCGTGGCTTCGTTAGGCCTTAGACGAGATTCTCCTTCACCAACCGAACGCAACTTATACAGAATCTAAACTTATTCGATCACACATATTGCTCGTGCCTACATGTTCAATCGTCTGCGACTTTAGTCGATTTGTCTCTACACTAAGCCTAGTCATTCAGTTTGACGTTGTTTCTTCTCTAGGCTAAGGGCTCTCATGTGTCACATCACATCTTCAGTTATCTTGGTTCCCAACAACACAACCATGCATTGTGATGTCATCCCATGTCTTGGGATAGCTCAATCATATTGGCTTGTTTGTACATGTCTATCATAATCGACCGATGTGTGACTCATGTTATCAGAACATCCCGATCTCCATCCATTTGAGTTCTCATTGGGGCATGAGCTCTCCCATGTCCATGCTAAGTCATTTACAGTTTTTGCATCGGATAGTGGGTGCATATACCAACCTCTCACACATGCGTTGTGGTGCAATGTCGATGTACCCATGCCGTTAGACATTGTCATTGAAAGACTCATTTCAAAGGAAGAAACCCAAGATGTTCATCTTGCAACACTTGCCCTGACACACGTATGTGCCACATGTAGCTCACTTAGGCCATGTCTCTCTATATACTACATTTTGAGGCATTTATGATATTCTTGGAGTAGACATGATTTTGGCGATTGGTCATAACGCCCCATGGAGCGTTCGTTTGGTATTCGATTAACTCCAAATTTGGTGAGCTTTCATCTTTCATATAGATAGTCTTACCTCCAAAATTGCATGCCAAAACTCATATCGAAACTCTAACTTATGAGGTTATGGCCCACAGTCCTATCCGTTCCTCTTCGAGCTTGTCTTCAATACTCATATTGTCTCATTCTCTCCAATTTTATTTAAGACTCAACTTGACTTTAATGCACATTCTTTTCCGTGTATTGGATGGTACACCGTCCTCTTTGGTCGCATCATGGCCCATGTCTGTCTCAGCCTTCACATGATTAGATGGGCACCACTTGAGGGTCGTCATCTTATTGATCCACGTGTGGAGATCACATCTACCCTAGTATGATTGTGACACTCAAAACTCACACTCACTAGACTCCTCGACCCTCACACGGACTTCCGAAGGCCATGTTGATGGATGGATGGATGGATGCATGCCCTTTGTGGTACCATCCTACTCTAAACCACATATACAAATCAAACATTAAAATGATTTAACCCTCCTCTGTTTATTTCTCTCCTCTGTTTCTCCTCTGTTTTTCCCTTTCTTTAATTTCTGTCTTTCAGGTTTCTCAATGGCGGCGATTACCATGGTGGGTTCTAACAGATCGAGGTTGAGAAGGTCTTCGCTGCAATCCTGGGTCAACGGATTCGCCCCTCTCTCTGTCGGCGCTGATGTTCCAGCAGCGGTTCAGGAATTCAGCCGGACTCTGTTCAACATGAGGCCCCCCGACATTTCCCTGTTCGTGTCGAAGGTGCCGGCATCGATGGCTATCTACCTGAGAGACCATCTCGGAGGCCGAAACACCGTGGAGATGCTGGACACCGAAGGCCACCTACCCCATCTCAGTGCCTCTCAGCTACTGGTCCGCAAGCTCCGCCGTGCCCTTTGCCGGTGACTCCGACGTGGCCCCACCGCCGTTACACGATTAACAAAATTGAAGAATTTAATTTTGATTTTGGGAGGGAGGGAAGAAATCAAGTGGCGGAGAATGAGACACGTGGAGGAGTGAATATGTGGAAGTTCGTTAGGCTACGATTTTCCACGTAAAAGGACAAGAATTCCCCACGTGAACATCACGTGATGCCTCTCCTATTTCTTTTTTTCCCCACTTTTTTTTTTCTTTTTCCTTTTTTTTTTGTTTGGTCAAAAAAAAAAAAAAATAGAAATAGATTATTGGATTATATGATATCACAAACCGGTGAGAAATTTGTTTGCATTAGTCACGACGTCGATGACAGAGATTACATTTCTCTTTTACAAATCCATCTCATTTCTTTGCATTAGTTCGGTGGATGTGAGCGTTGTTTCAACGACGGTAGGCGGCGGGGTTTCTTCTTCTTCAGTGACAGTGGTACTTTCTATTATAGTTGAAGCCCAGCACTAGCAGATATTGTCATTTTTGTATTTTTTCTTTCAAGATTCCTTTAACAAATTTTAAAGTGTATGCGAGAGTTTTTCACACCGTTATAAATAATGTTTTGTTCCTCTCTCCAACTGACGTGAGATTTCACTACTACCCCTCTTTGGGGACTAGAGTATTCACTGACACTCATTCCCCTTCAATCGATCTGGGATCTCACAATCCACCCCTTTCAGGGTCGATGTGGGATCTCACAATTCACCTTCTTTACGGTCGATGTGGGATCTCACAATCCATCCCTTTCAGGGTCCAGCGTCCTCACACTTTCTCCAACCGATGTAAGATTTCACAATCACCCCTCTTTAGGCCCAACATCCTCATTGACACTCGTTCCTCTCACCAATCAATATGAAATCTCACATTCTATTTTTCAAATGACAATTGAACTGAAGTCGATACCAAAATCATTTCGGAGCTACACGACTACAAAATTACGAATCCATCTCTTAATTTCAACCGACTAATGTGACGAACGATTCCTTAATCGAGGAGTTCAATCTCTTACCATCCTTAATATAATCAAACCATTAATGAAGGTGGATCAATAACATCACAAGAAATGTTGGATCAATGGAGTTGATGCAGACAAGACATTAAGAATGACCCTCAACCCTAAACCATTCAAAACTTTCCATTTCTTACTTACCAAAACTGGAAACTTTGTTTCCCTTCACATCCGTCTCCAAACCAATCAAAACACAAAAATTTCCGGTAGCCGACCGGCAACTGACCGGCAGGTCGTTGGTCGACGAGAACCCAGCACCGGTTGTCTGAATCGCCGACACAAAATTAATAAAGCATACGAATTATGAGAAAAATAATTAAAAAGCCATTTTAAATGTTTTTTTTAAAGATAATAATAATAATAATAATAATAATAAAAAGGCATTAAATGATGAGGAACCTTCTGTTGTTTGGTTCACAAGGCACACCACACATGTGCCCCATGTGGAGAATATATAGCTAACAATTAACATTTATTCCTAAGTTTGTGGCCAATAATTTTCATTAATCAATAATTCATTTATTTTTCTATAATTTTATAATTTTGATTATGTTTATTTATTTGTTTTGTTAATTATGAAGTGTAATTTCATTTAATAAGATATTTGTGGAGTTTAATTTTTGCATTTAAAATTAAAGTCAATAAAAGAAACAAAACAAGTTCAATATTTAAAATTATAAAATTGTTATAATATGAAAAGCATCAATACTGTCACTTTCCAATTTGCAGACTTTAGAATTATATAAATTAAAAATTATTCCTTTCGTGAAACAAGTCATCCTAANCGATATTTGAGGATTCTATTGTCATGGCTAAGTTTAGAGCATGTCTCTGATACCATATTAGGTATCACGACTCTCCACAATGGTATGATATTGTCCACTTTGAGCATAAGCTCTCATGGTTTTGCTTTGAGATTCTCAAAAGATGTATTTCTTTACTTATAAACACATGATCATTTTCTAAATTAGCGTGGAACTCACTCCCAACAATCCTCAACAAGAATTGGGGTGGAACTGAAAATATAATTTTCGTCTTCCATCCCATTTAGTTAACAAAAATAAATTTCTCTTGAACAGGTCCCACGAGCTTGACCCGACTTAATTTAAGGTTTTAAAAAGCCCCCTCTCTAAAAAAAATATCAAACATAATTATTATAATAATAATAATAATAATAAAATTAAAAAAAAAAGGGNTATATATATATATATATATATCATTTATACTTTCTTTGAAATTTAATAACGTTGTAGGATGAGACGAGAATTGTTATGAATCACGACACTTCACTGTGGTATGATATTGTCTACTTTGAGCATAGCTCTCATGACCTCATACCAATGGAGATTACAGAAAACTCATGATCATTCCCTAAATTAGCCAATGCAGGACTTACTCCTAACAATTCTCAACAATTCTCCTATCGAACAAAGTACACTCAATTCTCAACAATTCTCCTATCGAACAAAGTACACTATAAATCTCTCCCGAGGCTTATGGAGCTTTCGAACAACCTCCCCTTAATCGAGGCTCGACTCTTTTTTCTGAAGCCCTCGAACTAAATACACCATTTGTTCAATATTTGAGAATTCTATTGTCATGGCTAAGTTTAGAGCATGTCTTTGATACCATGTTAGGAATCACGACTCTCCACAATAGTATGATATTGTCCACTTTGAACATAAGCTCTCATGGTTTTATTTTGAGATTCTCAAAAGATGTATTCCTTTACTTATAAACACATGATCATTTTCTAAATTAGCGTGGAACTCACTCCCAACAATCCTTAACAAGAATTGGGGTGGAACTGAAAATATAATTTTCGTCTTCCATCCCATTTAGTTAACAAAAATAAATTTCTCTTGAACAGGTCCCACGAACTTGACCCGACTTAATTTCAGGTTTTAAAAAGCCTCCTCTCTAAAAAAAAAAAAAAATCAAACATAATTATTATTNAAAAAAAAAAAAAAAAGGGCAGGAGTTTGGACGTTGAATTGAATGATTCAGAAAGGGTGAGGTAAAAGTAGCACATCAGCCGTCAAGGTAGGGGTCCTGGATTGCGACATGTCGGCCTCCGTATTGACTCAACGACCTCCACTCACTTACTCAATATACGACACGTCGCGATTGCCATTTACCTTTTCACCCCCCAATTTAATCATCATTCATAAATACCTCCCCCCATGCTACACCTCCTTGTCGGCTATAACTATAATACAAATAAAACGTTAAACACATATTTTTATTCATTTTTTATAATAATTTAATCATTATTTTATTCCTTATTTACTAAATAAAATCCCATTTTCTTCAATTATTGTAGACTCTATTTTTTTTCCATATTTTATTATTTTAATTAAATAATAAAATAAAATGCCCCACAGTCAACACATACAGTATTCTCTCTTTTTTTTTTTTTAAAATAAAAATAAAAATAAAAATAAAAATAAAATCCAATATTCGATTTCTGGGTCGGGCAGGCCACCTCTATTATTAATTTTTTTTTTCCATTTACAGGTATTTAAATATATCAAATAATTTCACAAAAAGAAACCCCAAAATTCGATCGATTTATCACAACAAACATTAAAAAAATAAATAAAANAAAAAGAAACCTCAAAATTCGATCGATTTATCACAACAAACATTAAAAAATAAAAATNATAATTTCACAAAAAGAAACCCCAAAATTCGATCGATTTATCACAACAAACATTAAAAAAATAAATAAAAAAAATTATATATTTACAAGAAAACCTCTCCTCTATTTGTTTTTTTGGGTATGGGGGTCTGCATCGTCATCGTCCACGTGGCCACAACAAAAATTAGACTGACACATCTGAGGTGGTGGCAGCGCAGTTGCCGGATCTTGGTTGCCGTAGAAGCTCTATCAGTTTCTCCGCCTGTCCTCAATTTCACCCACACATAAATACAAATTTTTTTAATTACTACTAATTCTCAATTTAATTCAATTTTTTAAAAAAATTAAANTTTTTTTTTTTTTTTTTTTTTTTTTTAAATTAGGAAAAAATGAAATGCCACGTCAGTTATGCCAATTGGTCGGCCTGAGAATGTCAGAGGCAGGTTTTGGCCGGAATATTATCGTACCTTTTGTCTGGCGCGATTGGTGCCGGACTGTGTCAAGGCAATTAGCGGCGGGATTGCTCCTTCACGGGCTACCATTGTACGGTAAAGGACACTGTCCTCGCAAACCTGCAGCAAAATCACCGCCGCGATCTCCTTTTGTCGCTGTGTTCCGTCTTCCACTAATTCCACTAGTACCGGAATTCCGCCTTCTTCTACCAGCGCCGTCCTCGCCTCTGACAACGATACCAATACGCTCAACACAAACGCCGACTTATCCACCATGTTTGACCCGAAATCCGCCATTAATTCCACTAACGGCCTCATGATTCCCGCTTTTACTGCTCTGATTTTGTTTTCCTTAACCGAGCACAGTGAATACAGAGCCGTCGATGCGTCCTTCTTTCCGCGAAATCCGCCGTTCTCTAACAGATTCACCAAAAGCGGAATCGCTCCACACCGTCCGATTGCAATCTTGTTCTCCTCCATTTGCGATAGCCGTAGTAAAGCACAAGCGGCGTTCTCCTTCGCCGTAGGAGTTCCCGACATCAGCGCTCGAACCAGAGGCTTAATCGCACCAGACGCCGCTATTTGCTCCTTGTTCTCGTCGCACAACGAGAGATTCAAAATCGCCGTCACGCCGTACTCTTGAAGCTGCGGATCCGAACACGATATCAACGAAATCAACGGCCTCACCGCTCCAGCTTTCGCGATCTTCAATCGATTCTCCGGTTTGTTCTTAGCGAGAAGTCTAATCTCCATAGCCGCTTGCTTCTGCTCCTCAATCGAACAGGACTCGAGGTCCATAACCAGTTGGCGAATTAGGTCGTCGGAGTTATCAGAAGCACAAGCAATCAAAAGCCGACGGCCCTGCGACGCCGCCGTGGGAAACTCCCCGGATCTATCACTATTACAGTCGCTAAACGCCCCAGAACTATGACCGTTGGTGAGATCATCAAAGGTCCGGCCCATATAAGTAAAATTAGCGGGACTGTCCGTCCCCATGGCCGGAAACGAATCGGAGTTGTTTGGTGGAAGAAGGAAGAGGAGGCGGGGTGCGGAGGTCGGAGGTTGGAGAGGGGAATCTGGGGAAAGGGGGATTATAAAGGGAAGGGATAAGGGAGAGGGAACACACCTGGAGTGAGGCTCGGGAAGCGGGGCGGAGGTGGGGGACACGTGCGAGAAACGCGTGCAGAGAAGTTAGAAGGTTCGGCATTGGTTGGGGAGGGAAGGGGTGTGGTTTGGGAATTATGGTTAGGGGAATTGGAAGGCGAGCCGGTTTTGTTTTCAATGAAACTTCTTTTCGTTACTTTCAAACCGAACCACCAATCGTAATCCACTGCTACGCTTCCCTATAATTACGGTGCTCCACCGCCTACTTTCTTTTGCCACGTTTACAATACTTCATTTAAATAATAAATCATTTTTTGTTTGGTACCACAATTCATTTTTAAACAATTATTATATTTATTTAAGTAATTTATTATTAATCCATTTTTTAACATTTTTTATTATAATTTTTATTTTTATTATAACATTATATTATATATTATTTAGACTAAAATAGATTTTAAATTAAAAAAAAATCTAAAAAGTACTCTAAAATTTCAAAAATACTTTTTAACTTTCAAAAATTGTTTCAAAAATAATATTAAAAAAGAGGTAACATGTGAGGTGATTTTTGTCTATATATTGACACTAAAAATATAGTACCGTAATTTTTTTTAAACTCTATTTTAAAGTTGAAGGTAGAAATGAAATTTTTTAAAATTTAACCGTATTTTTTATACAAACCATATCATCAAACCATATCATCAATATTTTCATATGTTTATGGATTTGAAAAATCTTTCGGTAAAGTAACATATTAAAAAAAATGTAAATTATGAATAATAAATTTTTTAATTTAAATGCATTGAACACACTGGGATCTCACATTTTGATCTAATTTGTTATATATATAACAAATTACTCTTTAAATAGTATATTTTTCAATTTTAGTAATAATTTAGTTCATAAATTAATTTAGTCTTTCTAATTTGTATCGATTTAATTTCTATTTTAAAAAAATAGTATTAAATTTCATAATTTTTCGGGTAAATTGATTAGAGATTAAATGTATATATTAGAGATTCAATGGTTATACAATTTAAATTATATAAGAAACGACACGTGATGGTTAAGAGAATTGAAGTTACTACATATTCCAACAACGTGTATGCATCCTTAAAACCGAGCAATTCTAACCTAAAACTGCAAATGAGGGAGGACAAAACATAGTAAAAGAACACGTGTTCGACTTACAAAAATAGGTTAAGGGTACATTTGGAAGGTTCAAGAATTAAATATTTAATTTTTAAAAAAACAAAGGGGTCAAGTATTTAATTATGGGGAAAAGAGGAGTTGGGGTTAGGAAATTAATGGACACTTGGACGAAATTCTCCCTTCCTTTATTTTCCTTATTAAAATAATCGCAATTACTTCCACCAATAACGTTTTTATTTTAAATGTCAAAATTATAGAAAATGACATTTAATCATCCCTCCCATTTTTTTATTTTATTTTATTTTAAATTAATTCAATGTCCTCATCTAATCACCCTTATTTTTCCTTTTATTATTTTTTTTTAATAATAATAATTATCCTAAAATCATAATATTGTCCATTCGAATATCTTTTGATTAGCAAATATCCCATTTAATATGAAATTGTTGATCGAATAATAAATTATCGAGCATAGGTTAAGTGGTATGATAGAACATGACAAGTCGATTTAGCTTTCCCAGTTTGATGCTTTTTTCAGACCAAAAAAGAATTTATATTGATAGCGTATTCAAACAATAAGGAATTGTTTCGGTTATTAAAAACCAGACATTTACCTATTTTTGAAGATGTGAGGATTCTTACCATCTGTTGTTGCATGCTATCGGATTTCTAAGCAATAGGAGGATACAACAACTCTTTCCCGTGTCATTCGAGCTTTCACCCTCTTTTTCTCTTGATCTTGATGGTTTCTCTTGTTCGATGATGGAAGTCCTACATCGACTAATTTAGGGAATGATCATGGGTTTATAAGTAAGGAATACTAACTCTATTCGTATGAGGTCTTTTGGGGAAGCCCAAAGCAAAGCCATGAGAGCTTATGTGGACAATATCATACCATTGTGGAGAGTCGTGTTCGTCTAACACCTCTCATATGAAGTTGAAATTGTTCGTTTAAAAATTTTCTGAAAAATTTATCATAATTTTTCTCTGGGTCGAAATTCATTAGAACCTTCCAGATTTGTTCCTTAAATTGTGAATTTATATTCGATGGAATGTTAAGTCGGAGATTTTGGTCTTTTTTTTTTTCTTCTTTTTTTAAAAACACTTTTGTTCCGATATAATATTTGGAGAATATATTAGTTATGAAATATTATAATTTGATTAGTAGTATATTTTATTTTATTCTCACTATTTAATAATTTATATTCTCCTTATTTATAAGTATTAGTTGATAGATTGTATCCTATTTAAACGACACACTTTTCATCCCAATTTTATTTCTCATTCTTAACAAATTTAGAGATATAACGGAAATTAAAAATTCCACATAAGTCAATGACAAAGAAAAGTCCATTTTTCAATATATATATAATAAACTAATTATTATCTTTATTTATCATTTATTATTTTAAAAGATAAATAAAGTACTTTTTAAAACTATATTAAAATTGAAAAATTCAAAGAAATTATAAATTTAGCTTTAACATTTCTAAAAAAAATCTCGTTTTTTAATTTTGTGTCTAATAGCTTATTAGTTAAACGTTCTTTGCTTCAAACAATTTTATGTTGAATGATCTCCTAAAAATTTTCTTAGAATGTATGTGAGTGACAACAGAACGTCTTGAAAAGATCTATGTTAGTCTGTGAGGATAGTCTCAACTCATAGAAGCGAGAAGTAGCTAACGTGATCATGTCGTAGGAGAATGTTAGGACTATCAACGACGGAATCTAGATTTAAAATCATAATCCAAATCTTAAATACGAGTGGTTGGATTGAGTTTGAGATTTTTCCAAATGTTTATGGAAAGATTGAGAAATGGATGATGTTTAGTCAATGGGCTAATGAAGTGGGAAAGCGGTGAGGCTGCCATGTGCCTCTCCATGTGTTACCTTCTACAACCCTTCATTTCTTTTTCTTTCTTTCTTTTCTCTCCATAAATCTACCTCTTAACTCCAATTGTAAATGGTAATCATTGCTAACCAATAATTACACCCATTTAATCCCCTAAACTTTCACGATTAGTACTCGTCTAAACATAATTTGATATCTAATTCAAACTATATATATGAACATATGAACGTTATCATTCCGTAGAGTTTCAGTATCAGCTATCATGAATGGTTTTAGACTCGAATTCAAATTCGAATGAACCAATCGAAATAGGTGTGTAGCGAATGTATAAAAGAAAAAAGAATGGTAATATTTTTGTGTTTGTTTGTATTGTTATTTGGATTATGTTGGGCAGAAAGTGTTGATGAGGTTTAATCAGATGTGAGAATGGAGGAATCTTTGTGGGCCAAAAGTAATGTGGATTTTGTGGATTTTGTGGAAATTGGGTCAATCAATTGGGACAAAGTTTTGGATCTTTATCAAAACAACAACAAAAAAACATGTTCTAATATCAAGATTCTATAAAACTTTTACGAAATTGAAGCTATAAAACATGGTGATTTTGCCAATTTGCTAATAATATTACACGAAAACTGTGTTGGTGTATACTAATCGAGTTGAAAAGATCTTTTGGACCCATTCAAGATTTTGAGTTAGTTGAGTTTGTGAGTCGAGCGAACTCAAATAGAATTCTTGGGTCAACTCTATGTTTTTTTGGGTTGGGTTGTGTTTGTGTTGTCTGGTTGTTTATTTTTTTAATTATTTAAAAGATCTTATTTATTAGACATTCCTTAAGGTGTGGAAACCTAATAGACGCGTTTTAAAGCCGTGAGACTAACGGCGATAGGTAATAGGCCAAAGCATACAATATCTGTTAGCAGTGCCAGACACTAGGTGGTGTGTCAGCGAAGACGCTGGGCGGTTGGAAAGAGGAACAAAGCTTTAAAGCCGTGAGACTGACGGCGATAGGTAATAGGCCAAAGCATACAATATCTGTTAGCAGTGACAGACACTAGGTGGTGTGTCAGCGAAGACGCTGGGCCCTCAAGGAGTAGATTGTGAGATCCCATATCGGTTGGAAAGAGGAACAAAGCATTCCTTATAAGTTGGGCTTTCCCTTTCGAGCATTTGCTAGGGGAAGGTTTCCACACCCTTATAAATGGTGGTTTGTTCTCCTCCCCAACCAATGTGGGACATCACAATCCACCCCCCTTCGGGGCCCTGCGTCCTCGCTGGCACTCTTATCTTCCTCCAATCGATGTGGAACCGCCCCGAAATTCACCCCCCCCTTTGGGCTCCAGCGTCCTTACTGGCACACCGCCTCGTGTCTACCCCCCTTCGGGGAACAGCGAGAAGGCTGGCACATTGTCCGGTGTCTAGCTCTGATACCATTTGTAACGACCCAGATACACCGCTAGCAGATATTATCCTCTTTGGGCTTTCCCTTTCGAGCTCGCCCTCAAGGCTTTTAAAACGCATCTGCTAGGGGAAGGTTTCCACACCCTTATAAATGGTGGGTTGTTCTCCTCCCCAACCAATGTGGGACATCACAATAAAGGTGTGAAAACTCCTCCCTAACAGACACGTTTTAAAATCGTGAGGCTGACAACGATACATAACTAGACAAAGTAGACAATATCTGCTAACAATGAGTTTGGATTATTACAAGCACGGTTGAGTTAGGACAAAAAATATGTTCACCCACAAATTGAATTAAATTTTCGACTTTTAAAAAATTCAAATCATAATTATCTCATAATTTTATTCAAATAAAACCAAACTTATCCTCTACAAAATCTATTAAATCAAGGACTCATTTGACATTTGAAAATATAAAATATATGATAATTAACATTTTATCTAATTGATTAATCAACCTAATTGGAAGAATATTTTCTTATATTCATGATATCAGATTATTTCTTAAATGAAGATTTATAGAAATAATGTATTTGTATCCTTTGTAAGAACTCGTGTTTAAGATTTGGATCAGGATTTGGAATCCAGATGAATCTGGCATTCCCCTTTGTCCACGGGACATTGTTAGGTTACCTACATCTAGTTCTTAAGATTAAGATCGAAGGGTATTCCCATCAACTAACACAACTCCTTCCAACATGTTTTGTTTTCACTCACATGTATCTTAAGAAAATTCCTACGAGGTCGTCTAACATAGAATTGTTCTAAGTAAAGCACGTTTAACCATAGAGTTCTTATTATTGAGCCACTGAAAAGGAACGTACACCTGGTTGGTATAGGTACTGACTTTCAATTCTTTAAGCTTTTCTTAGCTATCCTATTCTCAGAATCTTTCTCATTCGGATGCGGTCTTGGTTTATTTATGTACTCCTCATTTACTCCGATAACACATCCTATTTTGAGAACTCGAGAAAATCGACTATACTTGTTTCGGCCACAAACGTGTTAGTTTATTATCTTGTTTCAGCCACAAACTTCTAACTCATAAGAGATTTTACAACTGACCCAAATGAAAAGCAAATAACTATAAATTAACCAAAAAGCAAAGTTCCATAAATGTTCATAACACAAATACATAATTTCTTTTAATTATATTTGAGAGCATAAACTTCTCCATATTTGCACGTCATAGTATAAACATCTTGATTATATGTAAGAGATTTTCCAATTAACCCATCACTGGCTCAAATTACCAAAAGCAAAGAACTAGAAATTAGCTGATAACATCACCTCGATTGACTTCTAGTCTTTCTGTCGCTTCTATTGCCTCCTCCATCAATGTTTACAATCTGTCGGCAAAACCCAAATAAACTAAAAAATTAGAGAAGAAATAGAATTCATTTGACTACAAATGTGTATCACATCACATAAATATCAAGTTTGAACTTGAAAAAATTGAGTCGAACATGACAACTAATGGACAAAAATTTCCTTTAGTAATTTAGTGGCCGCCTTAGGATTTGAAACTACTTATGAAGTTTGATGAATACAAAGACTATCAATGGCATACCATGTGTCCAGTTTTCCATGCTTTTCATTACTTTTAATTATGAAGTTTGATGAATTCAAAGACTATCAAGGCATCATTGTAATTGTCAATCCTTTTATCATATTCCAAGTTGCCCCTAAAAAATTTCCCTCCCAAATAGTTGACTTTCATTAATTTTCCCATCCACAAAACGTCCTTTCAATTTAATAACAGGAAAAACCATGTGAATTAGTGACCCGCCATTGCCTTCTCTTTCAAAGTGGGGCAATAAATTAAGCATATAAGGAAAACCCAATCGCAGGCTGCTGCCGCTTTAAAGACAAATAATATGGCTCATTTTTGCCGTTGTTGCATTGATGGCATATTGAATTGAATTGAACTGAACCCACCCTTTTCACATTCACAACATTCTTACAGTGTATAAATGGATAGATTATGAAAGTAAGACTAACCTTTTGGTTTGTAGTTCATTGGTTATGTACAAGGCTGCAAACATGTGATTGACCTTTTGACTCTGAATACCACAAATTGAACTCCCAGCTCCCAAGTCAAAATATTTCTGGGAAGTCAAACAGCAATTACCATCAGATGGAACCATCAAAATAAACAGAGAACTAATCCGTTAAGAATATAAAGGCTTTTGAATAAAGGATTGCTAAATGGGCAGATTCAAGAAACGTATAGAAGTTCCTTTGAAGCATTTTTTCATACACATGACAGACTGACCAAAGCAAGAACGAAATTGGGAATAGAACAAAGCAATCTGAACCTGAATCAGAGGGGAAACAAGTCAGGCAGATGCGTACAATTCAGGCACAAATGAGAACCATCTGAAACCACAGCTCCATCTTTCCGGTAGAGAAGGGCATTTGGGAAGCCAATGCCATGTTCTCCTGCTCAATTTGTAATACAAAATCTCCGGCCAAGTGTGGCAACAAAGACAGATGGTTCCCTGATGCCAAAAGCAATAAACGTGCTTGTAATTGTGGTAACAAATCGACATGAACTTCTTACAAATCATCTGCGGCACATTTTCAATTTCCACCCAATTTCTCTGTTCTGAAAACTCCCATAGCTTCAAGCTCCTTGAAATCCCATTCCTACCAATTCCACCGATCATATACAATTTCCTATCTCCATCGCTCACTAATCTAACAAACGTAAGATCCTCGGGCATTACGATATCGGTTTCCTCCCACTCGCCATTTTCCAAATCGAAGGTAACAATAGAAAATGGTTCTGGCGTAACAAAATACAAACGGGCATTATAGCAAGCAGCTTCTTGGCGATGATTATCCCCGTGAATCGGCGCGAAATTGTCGAATCTTCGCCAAGAATGATCCCTGGAATCGAAGACCAAAGCGGAAACAGGAGACGAGCCGGAGAAGAGTGTGAAAATTTTGTACCCTAGGGGCACGGAAACCAACGTCAGCAACTCGAATGCGAATGGATGATACGGGAATTCGATCAGTCTGGAGGATTTGGTCAAGAGATTGCAAACAACGAAGGAGCAAGAATTTCGAAGAGAGAAGCAAACGAGGCCGTTGGCAGTAGAAACAAGAGCAGTAGAAGGAATGCCAGAAGGAAGCGAAACGGAAACAGAGAGCGGCAAGCTCCGCCAAGTTCCGAGAGCAGAATCGTACAGAGGTAACTGACGAAAACATTGCGGATGCGCCAGCAAGAGGAAGGAGGAGAAAGAGGAATCAGAATGCTTAGAGACGAAAGAAGGAGAATACAAGAGAGAATCAAAATGCTTACAAGTCGATCTTAGGTTAAAACAGGTTCTGAGAGGGAGAAAAGAGAGTACGTGATCAAGAAGTTCCGGTGGAAGTCGGCTCCAGATGCCGGGATCCATTTCCGGCGACGTGGAGCCTGCCGGAGAAGAAGGAACGTCCTTGGGCTTGGCGGTGACGACGGAGAGTCCACTGAGCTTGGAGAGATATTTGAAGCTCCTGGATTTTTCTCTAATTTTCATATCTGAAATTCTGAAGAACATGACGAAGAGGTATAATGGCGCGTCCTTTTTATATGTCATTCGACGGCAAAATTAGTACATAACGACAAAACATTTTAAATTATCACAATAATTATTTCTTAAAATTATTTTTTTTTTCCTTTGTCTATCTTTTATTATTTATAATTTTATAATTTGTTTTAGTTATTAAATATCTTAGTTAAATACCCAATATTAAAAATCTTATTTAAATTTTATAGAAAGGTGGATTAAACTATTATAATTCCATCTAAGAGTTTATCCCCAAAAAAAAAAAAAAAATCCAATAATTCTGGCGTTTTTTTTTTTTTTTGTTCTTTCTATTATTCTATTTGATTTCGGGATAGACTAATAAAATTAATGTAATAAGTGAAGTCGTTGTTGATCCATTAGTTCAGACATCAGACTGCTCGTGTCTGCCTCCATAACCACATAGGCTCACCTAATTGTGATGCAACTCAAGTCCCCACGTCCGCTCTTTTCTCCAACTTTTTAATGAATAATTTAATATCTTACTTAATCCTCGGGTTTATATAACCTTGATTTAATAAAACAAAAAAATACTTGAATTTAAGCTTATGAGGTAGTTAGGCTCACTGTTGTGTATAATTTATATGGTATGTGCACCCTCATGCATGATCGACCAAGACTTATATGATTATTTGTATGTTTATATAAGACATGACGATCTATAAATAATTTATGAACTATAATGGAAAGACTGTGTAACGACCCATGCTCATGATTCAGATTAGGATTCGAAATCCAAATTCGACACCAACTAATCCCGACATTCTTCTGCATATCCCACGACATGGTAGCATTACGAGTGAAGACTATCATCACATACTAACACGAGTCCTTCCAAGATGCAGCATGTTGGTATGGATAATAACCTTTAATTCTTCTAAATTTTTTTCAGTCATTTTATCATCAAGATCGCTCTCGTTTATACATAGTTTTTGGTTCATTCATGTACCGCTCACTAAAAATAATGAAAAATACATTAAATGGCTAAAACATCGATTAAGTCAACCAATGGATAAGTAAGATGTTTGAATCTGAATGGTATTAAGTCAATGAATTGTGAGGAGTAGAATAAGCATACTCGATATGAAGGTTGAACAAAACGTGCAATGGCAATGGCTACACATTCATATGGTCTTTATTTTTATGCAACTAGTGGAATTCAGGAGTAATGGAGCTTGGTCTTTCACTATAAACTCCATTAGAATATCACAACTTGCTAGCTTCTGGCCCTCTCTCAGACCCTAAATGCATGCCCACAACGCTGCTTGGCTGGCCTCTGCCCCCTCTAATTAATACACCAACTGATCTTCCATCACCCTCCCACATAAATTAATGCCTTTTTTCTGATTTTGATGTTATGAAATGGACAAGATACGACATAAATTAATTTTCATCCACTTTTATAGATGTGTTACTAAAATTAATGCTTGCATCAATGTCTAAATAATGTCTAAATATGTTCTTAGTTCTTAGTTTCTAGATATGATGATTAAAAATAGTCAATTAATTAAGCTATAAGTAAAGTTTTATTGACTAATTCAAACAATTTTCCTCCATCTCCACAATTCCCATTCCCATAAGTTTTCTCAAAGTCTTCATCAACATTTCCAAAAATAAGGATCGAAATTCAAACATGGTTGCTAGCATTCCACCTCTAGCAGATGTTGTCATCTTTGGACTTTTCCTTTCGGGCTGTTGTCATCTTTGGACTTTTCCGAATCTTTGGACTTTTCCTTTCGGGCTTCCCTTCAAGGCTTTAAAAAAGCCGTCTGCTAGGAGAAGGTTTCCACGCCCTTATAAAGGGTGGTTTGTTCTCCTCAAGGCTTTAAAAGCCGTTTGCTAGGGGAAGGTTTCCACGCCCTTATAAAGGGTGGTTTGTTCTCCTCCCCAACCAATGTGGGATATTACAATCCACCCCCCTTCGGTGCCCAGCGTCCTCGCTCGCTGGCACTCCTTCCTTTAATCGATGTGGGACTGCCACCTAATTCGCCCCCCTTCGGGGCCCAGCGTCCTTACTGGCACATCGCCTCAAGTCTACCTCCCTTTGGGGAAGGGCGAGAAGGCTGGCACATCATCTGGTGTCTGGCTCTGATACCATTTGTAATAACCCAGATCCACCGCTGGCAGATATTGTCCTCTTTAGGCTTAACCTTTCGAGCTTCCCCTCAAAGCTTTAAAACGCGTCTGCTAGGGGAAGATTTCTACACCCTTATAAAGGGTGGTTTGTTCTCCCCCAACCAATGTGGGACATCACAAAAAGTCACACTCAAAAGCTGATCAACATTATATCCATGTAACTCACTTTTTCCAAATCATGACAGTATCATTCTAGAACAAACCCAAGTTTTCAATCATATAATTGCGAATCCAAGACATTATAACAAAGTTACCAAGCTCGATGAAAAAGCTACAAAGTCAAACCCAACGTGGCTTTAGTTTGAAACATGTTTATTACTAATGAACAAGGTGTGGAGTTTTTTCAAGTCCACGCTATAGTATAGTGCACGTCCTAGTTGACAGTTTGAAAGAGAGGGCAGAATCATTCAAAGATGATACAAATCTGGAAAGTTATGTACATGGTGGGCAGAGTTTTATGGATGGCATCAGCGTTGAAACCGAACGTCCTTGTGGAAGAGGACAATCAGTCGCTCCAGTTATCTTTGTCTGCACTGGATTCCCAATCCTGCGAGTCCACTAAAATGGAATAAGCTACCAGGAAACTTCATTGATATTAATGGAAAGCAAATCCAGAGTTATTCAATTCCATTACATGCAGGGGCATGAGTTCAGAAGATGTACCAGTTCGGTAGAGTCCCGGGATGGTGACCAGACGAGAATTTGCCTATCGTTGCCACCAGTGTACAGTTCCTGAAGAACATTGCAAAATTTTGAAGCAACTTTTATCATTTGGTCCACAATTTTTCGAATTCAGTTGAACCAACCGTACCTGATCCTGGAAACTATACAAGCAACAGTTCACAGCTTCGTAATGGCCGCTGAGCGTCAGGGATGCCTTCCCTGTCCACATATCAAATGCCTAAAAGTTCAAGAAGTTAACTAGATTACACGTAAGCTGTAGACACAAAGAAGCTAAAAGATATAGGAAGAAGTATGTACTTTAATATTTGCCATGCATGGAGCAAATACAAGGGCTGAGTCTTGAGATGTGGCTAATTGCAACGGCTTATTGGTATGTAACCTCACGGTTTCATAATTCACGAGCGTATTACACCCGGATTCGACATCCCACAACTTTAACCTTGAATCAGAACCTGGAATCAAAATCCAAATTTAACATCTGATCATTTTATATGGGGGTGGGATGGGGGAATAACAGTATAACATGACTACCTCAACCGATCGTGAAAAAAGAAATTCAAACAAGAAGATATTGCTAATGAATTGTCGTTAGTAGATTTAATTATATCACAAAGCAGATAGAGGGTCTAATAAAGAACTCAATTCTCCAACTATCAAGATTTGTTAGAATAACATTAATGCAGATCTTGTTATTGATATTTCAACACTCCTATCAGCATCATTATCACCAGAAGTAGGGTACATGACTAACATGTACAAAAGGATTTTCAAAATACTCAATTATAGGAATTTTCTTTTATAATCAAAGTCTAATGGCGTTCACATTTTAAATTCCCCTTGTGCTTCAACTTAATCAATCCACTAATTTTTCCTCCATCAAGGCACGATGTCCGGCAGCCGCATACTAGGAGAATCATGGCTTTTAATAGACGATTAATTCAAGAAAAAAATGAATATAACACAGTTGAACTATATTTAATTGGATTGGAAAGGGTTGACAGGGTAACTCCACCTGCACTGAGAAGGTACATGCCATCTCCAGTTACTTTTAATCCAGTAACAGCACCGTAGTGAGAAACTGCTCGATCCTGGCTGGACAAAAGCCCTGGGTGTAGCCTCTGCCTTGTGGATCCCTTAGCTGGCAGTTTACCTGTAGTAGATGATGGCTTTGTTGCGTTTCCATTGGCTAGTTTCTTATGAAGTATGCGAGATTTCATATTTGAACCTTGGCTGGCCAAGTGGGACTTAGATGTTGATAGCTGAGAAATAATAAAATAAAATCTGTTAATTGACAAACAAAAGAACTGGTGGATACCGTGATAGCCAAACTAGGGAGGAGAGGGACCTTATTTGCAGTCCATCCTGAAATAGGTGGACGTCGCCCGAGCTGGGATTGAGACTGATCTAGAACACGAAAACATCCAGCTCGTCTGATGTCCCAAAAACGAATTGCTCCATCACATCCGCCAGTAATCAAAACCCACTCGCTAGAAGCTGACCATTCTACACTCATTACACCATCTGTAAAATGATAATATAAACATTAATGTCAATAGATATGATTTACATAGATAGATAGGCAAAACAGAAAAGACTGGTCGAATAAATTTCATAAACAATCAGGTGTTGCAAATTGTAAAACGGGTAAAGTACTACACAATGGGAAAGTAAAACTGGAAGGGGGCACATGTTTGTCATACAGGTATTGACATCTTCCACAAATTGATTAAAACTACGGACTGCAATTGCTGTAATATTTTGAAACTAAAACAATTGGTACAACTTAAAGACAGCAACAACTCTCTTAGAATTAAAAGTAGAGACCACCACCATACCACGATGTCCAGATAAGGTGTGAGAAAATGCTCCCGATGAAATATCACAAAGGCGGACTTGAACATCTTCCGTTCCAGCAGCAATCAGCATGTGTGATGTTGCCAAAGAGGACATGGCTGTCCTATAGACTTTTCCAGGCAATTTAAAGTTCACCACCACCTACAAGAAGGAAATATTAGTTTATAACAAAATTGCTGGTAAGACCCACATGATCTCTAAGTTACCTACCTGAGTTGTATTTGTATCCCAGACATTAATGTGATGATCATATGAACCTGTGACAAACAATCCAGTATCAATGGGATACCATATGGCCGAGGAAATTGCATATTTATGTCCATGTTCATGCTGCTTATCAACTGCAAAAAGGCATTGGTATTTTGCAATAAGACCCTCAGAATGAGATGCACGTTGAATATCAAAAACAGCAGCCGATGCATCTGATGCTCCAGATAACAAATATCTCCCCTCCGTCAAATCAACCTGATTTCATGACCCAGAATGTCGGTGCTAGATGTTCTTATTAGTTTTATAAGCATGTTATGAAAATGGAACAGAGATACCTACTAAAGAATGAAATCAACAAAAATCAAGCTTATAAAATCCAAACACTCAACTAGCTCTACAACACCAAACTTCCTTTAATAGCCACAAGTGTTCAAGCCAACTTACATGCGCCTTGACTACTCTCAGGGCACAATGTGCTTGGCTCTACAATATTTGATGTCAAGAACTCATGGAATATTTCATATCCTATGAGCCACCATGGTTTAAACCCATGACCTCAAAGACCATCTAGCTTTAAAATTTTTGCTTCTTTAACGATTGGGCCAACCATGGTGGTTGGGCTACAAGACCATAATCGACCTAAAAGAATATTGAAATTCAGAAGAAACAGAATGAGGTAAAATAAATATAAAATATGTTAATAGAGTTATCAATAGAACAATAATTATAAAAGAACACCAATGTCAATCAGATAAAATGCTTACTAAAGATTGCTCTTTGTGACATGTGTTCGAAAATTTTATTGCCTATGCATGACATATACTGAAGTCAAGCTTAAAAAAAGAATAATATTAAGCTAATTCTGCGGGGTAAGTGAAAAACAAAGACCTATATGATGCAACAAATTGAGTTTATATTTTTGTTGTAGTCATAAATCCAAAAAGGATTTCAAGTTGCTCTATAGACTTATCCTTTGTAGTTCTCCACTTGGTTCAAAACGGAATCAGTTTTCCAAAAGGTAAACATAGTCCAATTATAAACTCAGCAACTTTAGAAAGTTCCAAAATGAAAACTTCTCTATAATCAACAGAAGTTATCCTAACTCCTGATTCTGACTTAGGAGAGCACAATTAAGAACATAAAGTCAATGAAGACCTTATTAAGATGTTGAAGTGTTAAACAACCATTTCAGGAGGATTTTACTACAACTTTTATTATTTTTTTATTAACTTTTGCGTATTCGGCCCTTGTGATCCTTACTTTCTGTTATGTTCATTTAATTTTCATACGCTGCCACTTTTATGGGTTTGTTACCATTAAAGTGTTGATATATTTCAATTTACTATAACCCATCAACTTAAAGCTAAGCTTTGGAGTTACTTCGGAGTTAATTGGTGATTTAACATGGTATCAAAGAAAGAGCGCTTGTGTTCAAACCCCTATAAAGTTATTCCCCCCAATTAATAGTGATTTTCGCTTATAAGTTTCCAAGTCCACAATTGAGGGAAGAGTGTTTAAACGTCGATATACTAAATTTATCATAACCCATCAGCATAAGCTTTTGGGTTCATCGGTGATTTAACCATTACAAGCTTAGCCTATTTAATACAATTTTTCCTCGGTGAATCTTAGCTCATTCACGTTTTCTAAGTTCTTTTGTTGTCTCTCTTCTGCCTCTCCTGGCTCAAGCTTCATGGTATCCTTCTCCCTTCTGGTTTGGGTCCTCCACCGTCAATCGGCAACATCAAATTCCAACTAGAACTACACCGATAGAACCTAGAATTCCAGCTACTCCGGTCGCTACACACGATTAAAGGTTTTTGGTTTCTATGGTAGGTCACAATACTAAATGGAAAATCCACAAACTAGACTTCTCCTTTCCTTTTTCGCGTTGTGCAATTAATAGAAATGAATACAACCCGAGGGCAATAATTAATTATGTCAAGCGTGCGATTAGCAGAAATAGGAAACTTACAATCTAATCCGATAATTACAACAAGTAAATAACACCCCAAACGAATTCAACATGGCCAAAAAAGAACTAAGTTGGACAGCGAAAAGATCTAAACTCAAACCAGAAAGAAACTATAATCGAACAATTTCCAACTTCGTTCATTCAAATCCATTAAAATGCAAATTGTTTGAATGTAGGATAAGAAATCTAGGATTACCTGAAGTGAGTTGACGGAACCTCGATGGGGAGAGACAATGTCCTTATGATTGGAAAGTTGCAGACTGCTGACTCGATCGGATTTAACACGATTAGCAAAAGAATTTGGGCGGAGTTTTCCCGCTTCTCTATCTCTAATATCCTTCCACATTCTCCAAGCATCTTTGCCCTCATGCAAAAACGCTGTATCTTCCTCTCTGTCTCTATCTATTTTCCTGCAACAGTATCTCCCCCACTTGATTCCTTCAAACACTGCGTCGAAAATCTGTCAAGTCCAAGGATGTTTTACCCTTCTCTCCAACCCCAATTCGGAGGCCACCAATTGAAGCTTCCTCTTGATTCGGTGCTCTCTGTTTCTCCTTCTTCGTTATCTCTCTCTCTCTCTCTCTCTCTCTCTCTCTCTCTCTCTCTCTCTCAATTATTATTGGGACTCGGAGAGACGAAAGATGATCGCTTTGGGCTTCCCTGCGATTAGGGCTAGCAGATCCAAACTTACGCGTACGCAGAACAAACAATTTGGCCCAAACTTCTAACATGCATCTCACTTTGTCTTAATCTGTAATAATTATAAATGCTAAATTAATTAATTATTTTCAATAATATATATGATTTACTTTTTAGGTTAGAATATTTTGTAATTTCATCACTCTGTCCGTCCACCCTTTAATTTTACAAGCGTGTGAAAATTTCTTCATAGTAGACGCGTTTTAAAATTGTGAGGCTCACGGCGATACATAACGGACCAAAGCAGACAGTATCTACTAGCAGTGAGCTTGAGTTATTACAAATAGTATTAGAGTCATGCACCGAACAGTGTGCTAGCGAGGACGCTGATCCCCCAAGGAGATGGATTGGACACTTGACCAAGCGAACAGTATCTGCTAGCGATAGGCTTGAGTTATTACAAATAGTATCAAAGTCAAGCACCGAGCAATGTGCTAGCGAGGACGCTGATCCCCCAAGGAGATGGATTGGACACTTGACCTCTAAAGGGGTAAATTGTGAGATCTCACATTAGTTGAAAAATAGAACGGAGCATTCAAGGGTATAGAAATCTAGTTTTAGTAGCGCGTTTTAAAACCGTGAGGCTCAAAGCGATACATAACGAGCCGAAGTGAACAATATTTGCTAGCGGGGGATACAAGAGCATAATAGAATTCCAATCAAAAGCATTAAAATAATAAAATGAAAAACTTTCAAAAAAAAAAAACATTGCCAGAGCAATGTTTGGAGAGAAAACCAACGGATAGAAGTTGTTGGATCATGAAAATCTGTGATGTTTGAAGCATGAGAACCAAAATGACAGGCAATGACTGCTCATCATCGGACAAGCCACCTGATTGACCAAAATGACTGGCCATTTACCAGCATGAGGAACCCACCAAGGCCCTTACTTCTGATATCAACAGGTTAAAAACTGAGTAGCAATCTAAAAAAATGGATCTACCAACTGATATCAACAGGTTGCAATCCTTGGTTGGGACTTGCGATGGTTGCTGGATTTTGAAGCAATAAACTACTCTCATCAGTTAACCAGTAAACATCAATATCCAATTGCAATATTATGATCCACAAAAGAATGTAAATAATCAGAAACTGTTCTATACTTCCTTTTTTTACCAATTTTCTTACACGTTAATGATATGATCAGAGAAAAGTTCTTGCCAAGAGAGCAACACATGAGTTTCTTTACAGTAATTGCATATAGAGGCATAAGAAGTTAAGTAAAATTTACATGAGTAAAGTGTCAAAGAATCTAAGTTCACACACTTATTGCTTTCCTTGATTCATGAATAAACAAATAAACGACCGCAGTTTCATCCAATAACTTCTGTCTTGGGAGACTAGGAGTATAAAGACAAGTTGCTTGGGGTATAAGAGGATCCCAGGTAGGCGGATATATATACAATCTTTTCCATTTATTAACACTGCATAATTGAAGTTTGCACTTTAATAGGGAACCAAACGAGATTCATCAATTGTAATACAAGGGAAAATAGACATCTTCATATAATACATGAGAAGAGCTCGATTACTTGGAGACGATGTATGAGAGAGAAAGAAAATATAAGACAACCGTTCATGTAACAGCCCAAACCCACCGTTAGCAAATATTGTCCACTTTAGCCCGTTACGTATCGCTGTCAACCTCACGATTTTAAAACGTGTCTGCTAGGAAGAGGTTTCCACACCCTTATAAGGAATGCTTCGATCTCCTCTCCAACCGATGTGGGATCTCACAATCCACCCCTCTTGGGGGCTAGCATCCTCATTGGCACACCGCCCGGTGTCTGACTCTGATACCATTTGTAACCGTCCAAGTCCCACTTTGGCCCGTTACGTATCGTCGTCAACCTCACGATTTTAAAACGCGTCTACTAGGGAGAGGTTTCCACACCCATATAAGGAATGCTTCGTTCCCCTCTCCAACCGATGTTGGATCTCACAGTTCAAGTGTCGTAGTTTGTCAGATCCTTCGCCAGACTAACCTACAGAACCTAGGACGAGCCTGACTACAATATATTCCATTTGCACAAACAAGTTATTTCGTTGTCATGGATTGTGGGTGTGGCATAGTGGTACAAAACTTGACTAATCTGATAACGATAAACGTAATGCGCAGAAGAGCTTACTGAACTTTAGCTGCTAGAAATTTCACTTACAGAAAAAAAGAAGAAATGAAGCTGGCCCATAGATTACCGCCTCAGCCCATACTCCACTGCATAAACAAAAACAAGTAGAAAAGTTTTGAATCACTTGCTATATTATCATCTGTTATCAAACAAGGCCTATCATCAACATGCTCTGATAAACTGCATCTAAAGTGAAACAAATTCTATGAGCGAAAATATTATGGGGTTCTTTTAAGCTATATTACCGACCACAGTAAAGAATCTAAATATAACTGACCATATAATATCAATTAACAAACAACAAACACAACTAGAATTTGAGTGACCTTAAGAACTGGTTCTCCCTTGTTAGCGTTAGCAGATTGCTTTGCATTTGCTGCCATCTGAGCACGTGCAGCTCTTCCTGCAGCAGATTTTTCAAATTCTTCTTGCCTGCAAATATTTATATCATTTCAGTACAAAAAAAACATGGATGGTTTCAATCATAGCTTCTGATTTGAATTTCTCGTTTCATTTAGGACTGAATGATCAATTCATCATCAAAAGGAGAAGCTGGAAGTACTTCAATAGTTCAATGTTAACTATAGCAGATACATCCTTAGTATGAATAAGTAATTAATGTATGCCCAAGTGAGCTTTTTAGGAAAAGATTGGTGGGGGCAATTCATTCATCCCAAATTAGAGCACTCATGGCTTCTTTTTCTTGCTTTCTTCCTCGGTTTTCTTTAGGGCACTTAGAATTTTGTAGGAAAAAGTAGTTAAATCTATAAACCTGAAGACTAAGCTTCATTCGATTGCTTTAAAAAAAAAAATTAAGCAATCTTCGTGACAAAAACATAACGATCAACGATAGCCCTTCGTAACAAAAGACCCAAAATTCATTCCCCTATAGAACTGTCACATCCCAGACCTGTGTTAGACGAACACGACTCTCCACAATGGTATGATATTGTCCACTTTGAGCAAAAGCTCTCAATGCTTTGCTTTGGGCTTCCCTAAAAAGCCTCGTACCAATAGAGATAGTATTATTTGATTATAAACCCATGATCATTCCCTAAATTAGCCGATGTGGGACTTTCATCATCCAACACCTCCCCTCGAACAAAGTACGCCTCCCCTTAATCGAGGCTCGGATCCTTGTCTTTTGGATTCCTTTGTTCGACATTTGAGGATTTTATTGGCATGACTAAGTTTAGGACATGACTTTGATACCATGTTAGATGAACACGACTCTCCACAATGGTATGATATCGTTCACTTTGAGCATAGCTCTCATGGCTTTGCTTTGGGCTTACCCAAAAGGCCTCATATCAATAGAGATAGTATTATTTGATTATAAACCCATGATCATCCCCTAAATTAACAAGACTTTCCTCATCCAACCACCTGAACAATTAACATTGACTAACAAGATCGAAGTGCTGATCAAAAAACATAACGATCAACGATAGCCCTAATCAAATGATAAACTGCTCTAATTGTAAAGGATCGATCAAGATGTACAGAAGTTCCGAATGAAAGTTAAAAAGTGAGGGAGGAGGAAGCTACCTTCTCTGAGCAGCTTCGGCAGCTTTGGACCGAGCTTCAACGGAGGCCAATCTTTCTTCCTCTTTTCTCTGTTGCTTTTGGTCTTCGTCCAGACAACTCACGCATTGCCCCATCGCTTTGCTTGCAGTTGCAGGTTTTCCCTCGAAATCTCGAATGGGTATTTTCACTATCAATTTTGACTTTCTTGGCATTCGTATTATATTGGACGGTTAGGATTGAATCTACAATACCTAACGTTATCGCCATGTCATTATCCGCTTTACAATCCTCAAAAATTCCGTTTACAGCTCAGATTTCTATTCCTTGCCACGTATTAAATTCCATTTTCAACTTTTGAAGTTTGTGCTATTTTAACTTTTAAATCATTATATCTGGATTAAATTTTAATTATTTATTTTTAATTGCATCTTAATTTTAAAAAATTAAGGGGTTCATATTTTTTTTTTTGTTCCAAGTCCTGAAAATAGGATTACTACGTCGGTAATCAATGTTAGTGAAATTTATTGTTTTTAATTGCATCTTAATTTTAAAAAATTAAGGGGTTCATATTCACATTTTTTTTGTTCGGAGTCCTGCAAATAGGATTACTATGTCTGTAATCAATGTTAGTGATGCGTTATGATTTGTACATATTTGATATTTGAAATTTATGAGATTTTAATTATTAATGTAACATGATTGTAAATAATTAAAAAAAACAACTTGACAACGCAACTCAACCCAGGTAGGATTGAGTTGTGAACTCTATTTGAGTTGCTCGGGTCATCAAACTAACCAACTTGAAATTCGAATTGGTCCCAAAGATTTATCCAACCCAACCTATGTATACCTCTATTAAGAATAATTACGTTAGTGAACGAGGGAATTAGGCAAAGCTCGAACTAGAGAATGAACCAAAACACAAGAGTAAAGGAGAGAAAAACCATAACACGAGCGTTAACGAGAGTCAAAGCCAAACTCATAACGCAAACGGGAGCCAAAACTAAAAGCGGTGTTAGTATAACATAATAGCATTGTGTCATTTTAGTCATGTTCTTGTTCTTCGCTATCATTATACTATTTCTCAAGCTTAGTCTATCAATCTTGCATAGTCTATGCATGCTTTTACTACTGCATGGTTATGGGTCGCGCTCGGTGTATCACTCTCTATCCGAAAAAAATCTACTTCAAGCTATCTCTCGATTCCCCTCTTGCTCTCATTCTCAATCTACAACCTACTATCTTCTTACTATCAATAAACTCAGCTCAATCGTCTCATCACGCTCCAATTTCATGCACAATCGACACCCAAGTTCTTGACTTTAACAAAATCCTAGCCTCGGATTTAGATCTTTCTTTTTTATAGTTTGCTTTCCATGCATAACTTATCGATCATTTACTCCTTTTGGTGCATCTGAAAGCAAATATGTATACTTAATCCCAAGCAATTATGATATGAGAATGAACTATATGATTAATTGTTCATTTTCAATTATGGTAAGACGTAATTGAATAACAATTATAACTTGAGAGTAAGTGGGTCGCCGAAGATGCAAAAGAGTAAGACCGTGATTAGTGTCACAACCTTACTATGAAGAGAGTAAGTTGTGACCCTCACGCCATGACAAGCAAAGGGGCGTCCCTCAAGAGACGCCCATCCGGCCATATGCGGGCCAACGTAGAAGAATGCCATGATGCGATCGAGGAGGACGATGCATCATCCAACACACCACCACGCAAAGTGGGTATTGAAGACATGTTGAGACACAAGCATAACAGAGACATCAGCATAGACATGAAGGACAAGATAGGCTTGTTGAAGGGCCGGGTAGGGCCCCGGGCCTTAACCTCAAAAGTCGAGGTTCCGGAAGGAATTTGGTCATGCGGTTCGGGAGTTAAGTCCGTCCATATGAAATATGAATGCTCGCCAAGTTTGGTGTCGATCGGACATTGGACGGACAATGCACGACACCGTATGACACCTCACGAAAATCATGTCTACTCCTGGTAGAATGAAAATGGCTCAAAATGTACTATAGGGGGTACCATGGTGTTAGCTCTCCACCACCCCTGGGCCCTGTGGCCTAAGTGAGCTACCCTGTGGCACATACGTGTGTCACAGTGTGGGCGAGCGTGCCGAGACGAGTGTCTCGGGCGACTTCCTTTGAAATGGGTTTTTGAAGGACAGTACCGGACGGCACGGGTGTGCCGGTATTGCGCCCTAGCCCGCGTGTTGGAGGTTGCTACATACACCCGCTATCCGGTACGGTATCCGTAAATGACTCGGCATGGGCACGGGAGGGCCTATGCCTCGATAGAACCCGGATGGATGGATGTTCGGGAAGCCCCGATGAGATGAACGACACGCGGGCCCATTCTCGATGGCACGACTGAACGAGTTATGATGGCCGACGACATCCCGAGACTCGGGATGGCGTCAAGACATATGGACCCCGTCGATGGGGATCGAGATGGCAAGATGAGATGCGACGTTGTATTGAGAGACCTTGGCCCGAGTAGAGGCAAGGTCGAGCCGAACGAGTTGGCCTAGCATAGAGGCAAGTCGGATGTGTCGCAGATGATTGGACATACACGCACAGGCGGCGTGTGTGGTTGGACAAGCTTGGATTCCGCACAAGCGATGTTCGATTGGCGAAGACAAACCTCGCCTAAGGTCCGACGAAGCCACAAAGCCGGGGCGAAAAATATATATGGGGCTTAATTCCCCTTAAGGCTGGTCGTGAGCGTGTATAGATCACGACGCCGCACGGTCAAGAACATAGGACCGTGACAATTAGCTCAAGCTCATGATATGCCCTCATTTGAAATTGAGGTAGGATGTTTGAGAAAGTAGCAGATGACTTCGAAACTAAAACGACTATATTATAAGTCAAATATTTGTCTAATAGAATTAATATGCTTGTAACTCGAACAACTACAGTTATGATACACATTTGCATGTGCAGTTGGCTATGAAGTACAATACTAAACATTATAAAATGTAGGTGAAAAAGGGCTTCGTTTCAGATAAACTCAACTGAATTATTCTAGGACATTGGGTGAGCTGTTACATTATTAGCCATTTGCATTAATTACTTTTGGAGTATAATATTGATAGGAGGTTGATGGGTCCTTATTGGTTTGTGATTTGTGGTGTTCTTTTAATAGCTTTAATGTTGTGCCTTACAAATGAAGAAAGTGTCACTCTAATCATGAAGTAAAGGTGTGTAACACTGTCAATAGATATGGTTCTTTTTGGACTTTTCCTTTCGAGATCTAGCGTTCTTATTAACACACTGCCTGATGTCTACCCCTTTCAGGGCTCAGCATTCTCGCTAGTACACCACTCGATGTTTGGCTCTGATACCATTTGTAACAGTCCAAGCCCGCTATTAGCAAATATTCTTCGCTTTAGCTCGTTACGTATCACCGTCAGCCTCACAGTTTTAACACGCATCTGCTAGGGAAAGATTTCCGCACCCTTATAAAGAATGTTTCGTTTATCTCTCCAACCGATGTGAGATCTCACAATAACCTTTTCGAAGTTGGGAAGCAAGCAGGCTATCCGCTGAGGTGCGTTGGCTTTTCAAACTTATGGCCCCTCTGGTTCCCATCCTTCCTTTACAGCAAATGCCATCTCCATTCTTTCTTTCTGTTCCTAAAACGTTAGTATCAGTTCATTTTAGTCGATCTCTTCACTTATGGCTAACTCTAAGAACTAGAGTTTAAAAGTAACTTAAAAAGCAAGCATGTATGGCCCCACGTACGAATAATTTCAATCGACTGATACGTTATACGAATTTTTCGTTAGAACATATGATAATACAGAAACCAAACAATAATTTGAACTCTAAGAAACAATTTCTAAAATAATAATCAGTACTAATCAGATTTATTGTTAAATTTATCATCAATGAATCCTAATCCAAAATAAAGCTATTGTCCACGTACCTGTCATCATGATTGTTTGCTTCCCCCACTGAAATTATATATCCTTTGCTTCATTTTTTCCTATTCTTCCAAACAAAGCTCATTTCTTTCACTGAAGCCTCCACAGAGAAGAAGAAACCTTCACTGCAAGACAATGGCATTTGCAGGCACAACCCAGAAGTGTATGGCTTGTGAAAAGACCGTCTATCTCGTCGACAAGTTGACCGCTGATAACCGTGTCTACCACAAAGCCTGCTTCAGATGTCACCATTGCAAAGGAACTCTCAAGGTAAGATGGGCACTGGTTTTTGTTCCTCTTTTTTGTCTGTGGCTAATGAAGAAGCTGGAAGTTTGAAACTCAAGTTGTTCATCGGTTTTCAGCTCAGCAACTACAATTCCTTTGAAGGGGTTCTTTACTGCAGGCCACACTTTGATCAGATCTTTAAGAGGACTGGTAGTCTTGACAAAAGCTTTGAAGGTACAAAATTCTTGTTTGAATGGAACTGATTCTTCAGGTTCTTCAGGTTTCGATGCTAATTCTCTGTCGGATCTGTTTCTTTTTCGTGTTTTTAGGGACACCCAAGATCGTAAAACCAGAGAAACCGATCGATGGCGAGGTAATTCCTTGTTTCCCTTGAGCTTGTTACCTGAAGAATTTATTATATCTTTCCCATTAATCTCGAAAACGCATCAACAGAAACGGGCAGCGAGCAAGGTTGCTAACATGTTCGATGGAACAAGAGATAAATGTCTTGGCTGTAATAACACCGTCTTTCCAATAGAAAAGGTAACGACAAGACCCGAGTTTTTCTTCTTCCTCCTTTCGTTTCGTTAACTCAATGAGCAAATCCGATCTCTGTCATATGGTTTCTGTTTCAAGGTTACTGTGAATGGAATTCCATACCATAAAACTTGCTTCAAATGCTGTCATGGAGGATGCACGATCAGCCCTTCAAACTACATCGCTCACGAGGGGCGACTTTACTGCAAGCACCACCATATCCAACTGATCAAGGAGAAAGGAAACTTGAGTCAGCTTGAAGGAGACCATGAAAAGATAACAAGGGAGAAAATCAATGGTGGAGAGGTGGCTTCTGAGGCCTGATCTGCACAATCTAGCTTTCTCTTATAGCTATCAGATCAGACAAGATGGGCTTATATCCTCCTCTGCAACCCTCAAGAGTCTTTTAAGGCTATGCACTAAGAAAAATACAAGCATCAGTTGTGTTTCCTGTTAAAAGTGTGTTTTTTGGCCTCTCTGTTTCTTATATATTCAAATAACATGCTCAAACAGATGCCAAGATCTGTTTGATTTTCACCATCTTTCATACTGAAGAAGAGTGGCATGTTTATGAACCTGAATTGTCTTCCTGTCAATTCCAATGAATGCTTATATGATACGAACGAACCAAGACATCACTCATGCGGTATAAACTTTAAAGAAAATGGGAAGAAAATGTTGTCAAAATTCATGCCCCATTGTAGAAGAATCAAGTTCCATTGTTATAAATTTTGGGTGATCATGATCATAATTTTGAGTTATGGTGTTTATTTAATGTATTTTAGGGCTTCTGATCATGAAATATAGTTACAACTCTTAGAATGCCTCGTAAAGGTTAAAGATTTTTATTTTGAGGCTATATAAAGTCATATATGTTGCCTTTGTAAGATAGACTTGGAAAAATGTAGTAAAAGGAGCATTTGTGCTTTCCTTTAGCCAAAGTTTCGGTGCAATTCTATGTAGTTCAGATTGCATGTAAAATCATTAAACCTTGACATGATCAATCTTGCTTGTGGGGTGATTCAAATCTCAAACAAGTGTTCTTGCCTTAAGACATTTAATCAACAAGATAATCTGAATCTTACTTCCCTTTCCGTGATTCTTTATCATTTGGTATCAGAGCTTTCCTTTGGGCTTCCTTATCATTTGATATCAGAGCTTTCCTTTGGGCTGATTTCATATCACTGTACATCTATTTTCTTTCATGGTTTGTTCTTATTTTTGACTCCTCATTATGAAGGTTGGCTGCTTATCCTATAAGTGGCTACTATGTCTTTTGACTAAGCTCACAGCCCGACCTTTCAATCCATGAGGTCAAAAAACCTGTATACAATAGGGAGAAACCATGTTTTCAGATCAACCATGTTAGACGAATACGACTCTACACAATAGTATGATATTGTCCACTTTGAGTATAAGCTCTCATGGCTTTACTTTGGGCTTCCCCAAAATGCCTCATACCAATGAAGTTAGTATTCCTCACTTATAAACCCATGATCATTCCCTAAATTAGCCGATGTGGGACTTCGATCATCCAACACCTCCTTTCGAACAAAGTATGCCTCCCCTTAATCGAGGCTCGACTCCTTTGGAGTCTTAGTCATTTTTGACTGCCTTCGAGGAGGCTTGGCTCCTTTACTTTTGGAGTTTTTTGTTCGACATTCAAGGATATGCCAATCTATTGGCACGACTAAATTTAGGGCATGGCTCTGATACCATGTTAGACGAACACGACTCTCCACAATGGTATGATATTGTCCACTTTGAGCATAAGCTCTCATGCCTTTACTTTGGGCTTCCCCAAAAGGCCTCACACCAATGGAGTTAGTATTCCTCACTTATAAACCCATGATCATACTCTAAATTAGCCGACATGGGACTTCCATCATCCAACAAACCATTCTAGCTTTACATGCAAAAAGAAAAAGAACAATGTAGTTGTGAACTTTTGACATATCAACAATTCATAATCAATCTGTACATTGTATAAAGAATAATCTTGGCCAAAGAATGCATAAAATCATTACAATGTTAACTAAAAGGAGAATCAATAAACACATTATTCCACAGTATCCAGAATTAAACCATTTCGAGCAATATGCTTCAGGTCTATAATAAAGTTATCCCTAAGGAAACCGAACCCAAAAGTTCCATTATTGTATTGCCAAATTCTTCCCTCGACATTACGAGGATTTGGAATACTTCCAGCCAGGTCCGGTAAGACTAGATCATAACTCGAGTTCACGCAAAGGATGCGAGAAATCTTTTTGTTTTCTATTGAAGGCACTAGCTCTTCAATGTCATTGGCTGGTAGAGGCCGAACATGTATTCGACAGTCATATAAAAGTTCTTCCTCAAGGGAGAATGGAGTTTCCAAGAACGTAGTATTCGATGTCCAAAACACGGGAGCATTACTAGAGAAACGTTCGGACGAGTCCCTAACCCTCCGACAAGAAATGCCACCAATGTCATCATATACAACAAGATAGAAATCCATGCTCATATCATCACTGATTCCCTGCAAGATGAAATAGGAGTCCATGCTATATCATCTCACATAACCAGCACTATTGTACCACTCGCAAGAATGAAAGTAAAATCAACAAACAGCTGTTCTACTCCTAACCAGCCAAAGAAACGATCAAATTGACAGAAAATACAGCATGTTTCTTCATTTAGCTCAATTGATACAGATATCAGAGCCTAACAATGATCACATCAGCTATACAACATAGAAACATGAATAAACCCACCTGCAATTTCTGAAATCAGATGGTTTGAACGTTTCCAAGCCATTAAATTCTCAAGTTTTGGTAGCATGTTCTTAATATTTTGTTGTATTGTATATATCAAGCTAGTTGAAAGAATACATAAACACAAGGAGGTAAGAGAGGGAGACAACACCTTCCACAAGCCCTGTAATGGCCGCAATGGTGTGGGCGAGCAATTGACAATTTTAACGAAATGCTCTGGTTCCCATTTCTTCTTTCCTAGTCTTTCCTTCTCCCTCCTCCTTTGCCTCCTTGAGGCTCCAGGACTGGTTCTATTCGCAAAATGCTGATAAATTTCTGACATTAATTGGTCCGGTAAGCTTCCGGGAGAGCCACTTGCCACTTCGTTCACATCAGTTGCGGCGGCCAAATTGGCGAAACTTGAACTCCGGCGGAATCCCTTTTTCCTTTGTTCTGGGGAATTCGGATAAACAAACGTCTGATTTTCCTCGATGACAAAATGATTTTTCCCCATGAAGCTCAAATCGACGGGAACCAAATCGCAATCGGAGAAATCGGATTCTCCCAAATCCGAAAATTTCCCGGCGAAGTCTGAACAGCCCTTGGGGTCAATAAAACCCATGGCCTTACCTTCTGAAGAGAGCCCCAGCCATAGAAATGGAGACTTAACCACATCGTAAGTACCGTTACTCGATGGAGAAACCCTAAATCCAGCGAGAAAATCCGAGCACCATTCGAAGAACACCAGCGGCGGCGATGATACGCTAGACGAGCCACTCCGGCGCCAAAAACCTAATAGATTCTCCCATTGAAGAAGAGTTCTATAGAGTAACCTGTAAGTAATGTTTCCTTTTCCCCAATTCTTGATCTGAGTTTTGGATCCCCATCTCCGATCGCACATCGTAAACCACAGTTTCCGATCATTCCTACAGAGCGAGACGACTCTCTTCGATGTACAAGAGAAAGTGACTACATCGGAGGGAGAGAGGAAGGAGAGAATACATAACTGAACATCTTCAGGAAAGTCAGTGAAGGTGAAGGAACCCATCTCATCGAATTCGGAGCTAAGATTCGCCATGTTTGCAGCTCTATGAACAGATTTTCTCGGAAAATCCGGATTTTCCGAATGAAATCAGCAAAATAAACTTGCGTGACAAACTGAGGTTTTCCTGTGCGTGAGGGAAGAGCAAATCTGGAAAAAAAATGGAGGCAAACTCGAAGATTCCTTATCGGAGTATGGAATTTCTTCCTCGGAAATCCGCCGAGTCAAACTTGTTTACGAGTGTTCCAAGAAACGGCCCAATTCATTTAGAACAAAACTAAATCAAAGTTGATTAAATTGTTACTCAACCAAAAGCTTAGAATCAAATCATAAATTACAAATATTAATTTTACTTTGAATAAATCCAAAAAACCAAAGAATATTTCCAATATTGATGGAAATACTTTGCGTGGTCATCAATCATCAAGAACAACCATCACACGTCCTCATTCCAGCACACGCCACGTCATACCTATCTCGATTTCAATGGCCATGTTTTGTCCATCCCACGCCACGTCAGCCCTTGGATTCACCGAAACCCGTTGCTTCCACTTGCCACCCGACCCAGGCCCATTTCTACCTTCAATGTCAAAGGCTCGGCCCACAAAATCATGGATCGTTTCTAGGCCCAAATTTAGTCTCCAACGTTTGATTTGATGGAAGAGTCCTTGTTGTTGATTGGGTGTAAAGCGTCTGTAGGTGGCTTTTTAAGTCTGCCGTCAAATCCCAAGGCTCAACCTTGGCAGGCAGTGGAAACTACCAAGCTGGAATACGGTATAGGTAGAGGAAATTTCTAGTGGAGCGGTGAAATGCGTAGAGATCGGAAAGAACACCAACGGCGAAATCACTCTGTTGGGCCAACACTGACACTAAGAGACGAAAGCTAGGGGAGCGAATGGGATTAAATACCCCAATAGTCCTAGCCGTAAATGATGGATACTAGACACTGTGCGTATCGACCCGTATAGTGCTGTAGCTAACACGTTAAGTATTGGTCATTCGAAAAATGGTGTCATCAGCTAATTGAAACTAGAGCGAGCCTTCTCGATCCATTCTAGCGAAATTCTCTATTTATTTTAGCATGAATTGTACTAGGGATTCCCTACGGATAATTTTTCTCGGTTTATTATTTTTATAGAAAAATAGTCATTTAATTTTCTATAATGTAATATTCTAAATCGAATTTCTTATTGCTTTTGTTGTCAAATCACCGATTATACCCTTTCATACATAGATACCAGATACCCACGGAGAGGCACATTACAGTACTTGTATGCTTCCAGCCAGAATCTTATTAAAAATGGGAGCATATGGATTGGTTCAGACCAATATGGAATACTTTTCATTTTTCAACAATAATGACAAATTGGTGTTAATTCACTCGTGTTATTAGAGATTATAGTTCGAATCATTTTGTTGTAAATTATTGTTTATTGATCAAATTATTTCACGGACGGCCCCTCTCTGATAAGGAGGGAAACGAAAGAATCCCTCTTACTTGAAACTTGCAAATGGAATCTAGAAAATATTTTTTTAAAAAGTATTTATATTAGGCAAGACGGGTCAAGGAATTAAGCAAGAACAGGAACAGGGATGAAGAACAATAGACAAAGGATGGAGAACATAATCCCTGTCTACGGTCCCAGTTATCTCCCGTCCCAGTCACATTTATCTATTGGAGAGAAATTTTTTCTCGCTCCCTCCCGGTCCCATGTTAATTTTTGCTTTATTCTTTAAAAGGAAAAGAAATAAAAAAATTGAGAAATTTGGTGAATGTTGGGCATGCCCATAAAAGCTTGGCATTGGGCCAATATAGTAACAGTTATGGATTGTTTTGGGCCAGCGGGAAATATGGAGGGCGCGCGTCGACTATTGAAGCCATTCGTAACTTTCCATTTACGAAACCAACAGTTTACTTGATTCATTTCATTCTTTTTCGGATCTCAAGCAGGCATTGCTGCCAGGAACAGAATTTGGAAGCTGTAGCTGGGTGCAACTCCACTCTCGCTGTCAGTGAAGCCGCCCATTGGAAAATGGAGGACGCCTTTTCCCGATCTATCTCTGAGGTTTGCATTGCTCTTTCACTCACCTTGTCTTCCTTCCGCTTCCTTGTATCCGACTTTGAATCAAACTCTACAATTCGCCTTCACAACACCATTGATTCGGAGCACTGGAAGGAAATTACACAGTTTTATTCGAATTGTGGATTAAGACCCATTTGATAATTTATTGAGTTTTGTGTATAATTCCGCTTGTTGATTCGAATTTATTGCTCTCTCCATTCAACAATTATCTTGCATTTTCTGATTTAGCTGTTTGAATTCCTAGTGCAATTTTAAATTCGGTGTTTTATGTTCGAATAGGTATTGGGATTTTTTGGGGTTGACCCATCACAAGGTCTCACAGACGATCAGGTATTGGGAATCCTATGAGTCATGCACAATATTGATGGATGTTCATCCAAGTTTCAAATTAAGCTGCTGATGGTTAATTTTGTTGTAAAAAAACTTCTTTACCATTTCAGGTTTTGCGTCATGCTAGAGTTTATGGAAAAAACGGTACGTTTTCTGACCCTGGTTCTAGACCGTGAGTCGTACTTCCAAATTTGTTCCTCTCTTTTTTTGACACCAAAGTAAATAAATTTGGTTGATAGTTATCGAATATGCTGGTTATTTCGTATGTTGGTAGTTTACTTAGTGAAAAGTGGAGGCAAAATGTTTGCTGTTTTGAGTATTGTTTTGATCAGATGGACAGTTCTATTGGTGAAATGAGATAAAGAACTAAATTAAGTATTCTGTCACTGACTGTTGTTTGTTTGAGTCCTAAAAACTTCTCATAGCAGTATCTACTTTCCAGGATAGTCAATGCTGTAAGGCGGTCTTCTATCATTCTTTTTAGTGCGTTCTATTGATGAATGCGGGATTTCTCTATTGAATTCAATTTTAATATACCAAAATGATAAGGAAAAGGTTTTCTTGTAAGGCATACATATTTAGGATGATCCATAGTGATGTTTGACCATCCTGCAACCATTTTACAGGGTTTTAATGATTTTGGTATTCTAACTAGATTTTCATTGAAACATTTGTTTTCTAAAACAGCACTACACTATGTGTATCGTTCATTGTTTTCACAGTATTTAGCATAAAGTGGTTGGAATCCCGATGAAGGTTCTGTTTATTATACGTCTTATAAGCTTGAAGAGGAAAGCATGTGGAAAATTATCCATTCAATTCATGCTTTTAATGGCATACAATTACTTTTTTAAAGTAAAAGAAATTGGGTATACGTGAGGTTACGTCCCCTGCAAAGAAAAAATAAAAGGAACCGGGTTGTTTATTTATAATATGTTGATAACCTATTCCTGTTATGTTGCTTGGTTTGCTTCCAATTAGCCACTTTTCCATCTTTATCTACCAAGTTTGATGTAACATATTATAATTCATTATCTGCTTTCTCTAATGTTTTTGTTTTCTCTTGAATTGCATGATTCATCATCGCTTCCAGTGCTACCTGAGGAGAAAAGTAAGTAGCGGATTTATTGGCTTCTTTATCTGCACGTTTTTTTCTTGCATTCCTTTTCCTTTTGTGTGAAATGATATTTATTTATCTTTTTTATGAGGAAATTTATGCAGTCATTTTCTTCTTCTTTTGATAAGGCTGTATGATGGATCAAAAGTTCTCAAGTGTACAAAGTCTAAATATTGAGCGATTAAAAATTTTCTAGCCAAATCCCAATGAAAAACGGTTTCTCATAAAAAGATAAAAAAAATCTCTAGGCTAAAACCCTATAACGAAGTGTGGTTGTTTAAATGTTGGATTGAAAGTACTATTTCCTGCTATTTTTCTAATATATGGTTGCGCCCGTTATTATCACTTTTATCAGTTTTACTATCTTAATATGATTGTCATCTTGCCCAACTCTAGTTTTTGAATCCAGCAACCAGCAGAATTTTACAGCTGTTTTAGGAAATTTGGATGTATTTTATGTTTATTTTCTTTTTTTCCCTATCACCATTGCCTTCAAATACTGTGAAGAGGATTCAGATTTGAAAAAGAATCTTGTTATTTAACAGCTTATATAAACTATTATTTTTATACGTTTTTATGTTGAGCTGCGTCCTTTAATGAGTATCTGTCATTAAATTGATTTAACTCCTTGTGCTTCCCGGCTGAATCTTTCCCATGAATCCACATTTGTACAAAATTATACGAGAGAAGGTGAATGAATTGGGAGAAAAGGACCCCATAAAAGAGAACATACAGGCAATATAATCATATTTTTGAAGGAAGGATTATAAAGATAAGGTGGAAGCAACTGAAGGGGATCATTGTCAATTTAGTGATTCTCTTGAAAACAAACACAAGAACCATTTCTGATCAAGAAATGCATGAGGGAACAAGTTAGACTCTGAAAGCTGGCTCTTAAGGGGTTTCTGGATGTTCCACTATTCATTGCAATCAGAACAAACCAATGGATTAACACTCATACTAAGTAATTACTTCATGCCTCACGATTGTTGTTAAGGTAAAAAACTATAATTGCTCAGCCAAGAGAGCAATATTCTTTCCCAACCGGCAAACCATCCTCTTCAGAAGCTCTTACAACTGGTTCCCACTGAACCAGATGGTCTGTTCTCCTCCCTTTACTCCTTGCAAAAGTCTCTTGTCATTATTTCTGAATTGGCACCGATACAGGAGGGAGTTCTAGATGGGGATAGGATAAGAAATAATGTGAGATGATGATAAATCTTCCCCCAAGAAAAATAGGCTTTCTTTCAACACGAAATACGCTTTCAAACCTTTTCTGCCATTAAAACATAAAAAGAAACCCATCTAGGATATGAATTCTAGGAAGGCCCAATTCACTAAGCTACTTACCGAGCAAAGAAGGTCTACCATTAACATTGATTATAAAATATTTCTCCCAATTCATTTTCCAATCGGTAATAGACAATATATTATGCAAAATCCTAGGAGAATCATCGTTTGGGATGTAATCAGATGGTTTTGTTAGCAAAATGCAATTGATTAACATGAACCTCATCTCTCCCCACTCAAAAACCTCGCGTTGAGTCAATCACTTAGCCTTACCCTCTACCATCATTCAAAACAAAAGAATTAGCCAAACATAAAAAAATTTCCACCTAAATTCTCCAATGAGATTCCAAATCCTTCTTCAAAAGGACCCTGTCCAAGAAACTCCAATACATTATCATAAATGTTAAAGATGAATCCTTCCCACTTATGAATTTCATAATCCTCAATGGCTTTGAAAGAAATGATGAGTAAAAACCTCGTCAAGGTTTTTCCGTCCAGTCCGAAAGACATCTAATTACCACTAGTTGTGTGGGGGGTATGGGATATAATACCTTCTACATTCTATTGGCTAGGGCCGTAGCAATTATTTTATACCAACTAGTCACAAAGATTGTAGGCCGGAAATCCTCTACTTTACGTGCATTCAACCTCTTAAGTAGAGGACAAATGTAATCTCATTCGCGAGTTTTACCCATCTCATAAAATTTGTTAAATATCTTCAGCAAATTCCCACCTCATGACCTCTCAACTAGCCTAGAAAAATGTACAAGTGAAACCATCAGGACTAGACACCCGTAGCCCCTCAAAACTAAGACCATTCTCTGGATCTCTTCCAATGTTATTTGATTTTCTATCAATGAGGACAAGAAGATTGAGAAGGAGAGCAGAGTATAAGGGCTTAGGTAAATCCAGTTCATGTTTAAGGACGAGGAGGGTACCACATCTATCTAAAAGTCAGGATCTCTTGAAAGAATTTCTCCGTTATTGGTAACATGGGAGTCAATCAAGTTTCTGCGTCTCCTAAAATTAGCTATTATAAAGAGTAAGTGTACCGACTCCCTCTTGCATCTGTTACACTCTAGATTTCTATCTCCAACTAGTTTCCTCCTTTTGAAGTAGTAATTCAAGTTACCCTTAAGCCTGAGCAAGAAATAGCTATTCAATTGCTCAAGTGAATTGAAGAGATAAAGATTCTAATTTGTAACAGGCTGGTGTTGTGTTTCCTTGTGTAGGAAGTTTACTTTGGTGATTTGGTACCCCTGGATGGAAAGAGGTCAATTTTCTCCTTTTTAATGCAGACATCACTGGAAATGTGAGAGAATTCTAATTTCTCAAGATTGAGATGTACTTCTTTATGAATTTGAAGTCTTTCTACCAATTCACCCTACTAGACCTCCAAAGATTTTTTTTTTTTTTTAAAGGTTGTTGTAGCCACACATTTTTTAAAATAAAAGGACAAAGGTCCCCCTAAACAACATCAGTAGTGGTTAAAATTGGTGTTTACGAGGGTATAGAATGGATTGACTCCTATAATAATTAATTTATACGGGAAGAAAATAATGAAGAAATTTTACATGCTTGTTCATATTCTTTGGAGCTGAAACTTCTCTCATACTGTTTGAAGTCTNTTTTTTTTTTTTTTTTTTTTTTTTTTTTTTTTTTTTTTTTTTTTTTTTTTTTTTTTTTTTTTTGATGTGTTTGACTCTCAATTTGCTCGATACAAAGAGTGGTTATAGGGATATGATTGGGGAGTGCCTTTTCCATCCCCCTTTTTGAGAAGGAAAGGTTTTGTCGCAAGTGGGCTTGTGTTTTGGTGCTTGTGTGAGGAGAGGAACTATTGGATTGCTAGCGGTTGAGAGGGACATGATGTTTGGTCCTTCTTTAGGTTCTATGTTTCTCTTTAGCGTAGGTGACTAAAGTTTTTTGTAAGTGTTTTAGATCTTTTTACTGATTGGTGCCCCCTTTCTTTAGTTGCACTTCCTTTGAGCTAGTCTCTCTTTTCATCTTTTAAATGAAAAGTTTCGTCTTTGGCTCTTAAACGTTGCGCTTCCTTTCGAGGGCTTTGGCTTTATGGATGCCTTTCTATTCTTTCATTTTATTTTTCTAAATGAAAGTTCAGTTTTTTTATAAAAAATGTGAGCTTAGAATGAAAGGAACATCGTCTTGCGTGTATGCAGAAACTTAATTGTTTCTCATGTATTCAGGGGCCCCATTTTGGAAACTGATTTTGAAGCAGTTTGATGATTTACTAGTGAAGATATTAATTGTTGCAGCAGTTGTTTCTTTCCTATTGGCTTTGATAAATGGAGAGACAGGCATAATAGCATTTTTGGAGCCTTCAGTAAGATATAATTTCTAGCTTCTCTTATTTATTATTGTCTGTCATTTTGATATTTTGTTTTATGTTTTTATTATTGAGCTTCAATTTTCCTAATCTCTCATACCCATTGTTTAGTTTTTTGTATGCACTCTCCTGCATTTTGTCTGTTTTTATTCCTCCATTATGTCTTTGTGGATAAGAACCTTAAGCCGTTCATTAGAAGTGGGAGTATATACAAATGATGGTAGGATGATTAGATACGTTTTCAACTTGAGTTTCAAAGAAGATTTTAGAACACTCTTCATTTAGCATTGATAAGTAAGGGGTATATATATATATATATATATATATATATATATATATATATATATAAAAGAATAGAACTTCGCGATTTGAGTGGCCACTCTTAAATGAGAAGCTCCATGTGTATGCTAACATATTTGGTCCAAAAAAAAAAAAACATTGGTATCTATCCTTTAAAAATTTGAATTATAATGGAGTGCAACCATAAAATCAAGCATTAATCTTTATCCCTAAAGAGATGGCTGCATTACCAATGAATTTTGATGAGAACCATCAACAGGAGGAATAATTGCGATGTAGAAAGATTTAACTTCCTTTTTGGCGCTTTCACTATTCCATAACCAAATAAAGGTTGGTAGGTGCTTAACAATAGATCTTTCCTCGGCAAATTTGAATGATAAGTACCCTAAAGGTAAATTTTTGTCGATAGCCTGTTTTTGTAGCCTCAATACAGTTCATAGATTGTTGACTAGATGCCTCACCTTGGATTTGTATCCATCTTGATGTTCTCTTTGCTTGGGAGAGCGGGAATGCATTGACCATTTTATTTCATTTGTCCCTTTAACAAGAAGATTTGGAATTCCTTACTACAAAATTTTGATTTATCTGGAGTTATTCACTCTTCTTTAGAAGGAACATGGTGCAATTGTTGTTGTGCAGCTATTCATTAAAGTGAAACAGAGGGAATTATGGGTCGATGCAAGTTATGCTTCTTTTGTAATTAACACAAATTAGGCAAGGGAGGCGGGATTTTGTAAGATATATTGTGGAGTGGCATAATACTTGGTCTTTTTGTTGTGGGAATTATTTTGCGACATTTTTCTTATCAATGAAAAGTTTTTTTTTCTTGCTCCTGTTTAGGAAAAAAAAAAAGGTACTGATCTATGTGTTGAGTGATGGAATGGAGCATTTATTTATTGCTTATATTTTTCCTTCTTGTACAGGTAATTCTAATGATATTGGCTGCAAATGCAGCAGTAGGCGTGATTACAGAAACAAACGCCGAAAAGGCTCTTGTGGTTAGTTCTGGAACATTTGAATGACACCATGAGTTTGATTAATCTCGTAGCATGATTTGGGGTATTGAGTTATTTGAAGTTCAATTCGTAAGATTTATTTCTATTTTGAGCTTCACAATAAGGTAAACTTGTTCAAAATTTTATACTTATGAGCTTAGTTTTCTATTTTGAGCTTCATGATAAGGATCTGTTTTTATAGGAAACAGAAATCATCGCATTTCATTGATGTATGAAATGGATAAAAAACAAGTCCTATATGATAATAATTACAAGAAACACCTTCACTGAGCTATGTTGGTTGTCAAACTATAATTACAAAAGGGAGGAGAACGTTAACTCCACAAAAGAGCAGGATATATAGTAGAATAAATAAAGGAAACAATACTTTCTTGCTTATCTGTGAAGATGCAGGCATTTTTTCCAACCTTAAATCCATACGAAAGCATAGATAAAGTGGTTCCAAAGTATCTTGTTTTCCTTCTTGAAAGGGTGTCCATTGATAGAGAAGTTAAGAAGTGTATAGATATCTCCAGGATGAGAAGTGAACCAACCAAAGCTTGCTGAATATAATTCCAGAAGGATAATGCGTAAGGGCAATAATTAAAGAGATGAATATGGGTTTCGCTGTTCCTTAGACAAAGCTGGCAACAACTAGGAGAAGTGGAGAACCAAGGAGATTTATGTTGAAGCTTGTCAAAAGTTTTAATACATGCATTGCTAGGCTCACAAACAAAGAATTTGACTTTTATGGTAGAACATCCTGTTCATGATGAGGATAACCTGATCAAAATTTTATATTTGGTAGTGTAGTTCTTATAATGTCTTTTAATGGGATGAGGTAAGGGGATGCTATTTCCCTTTATCCTTTTATCCTTGTGGCAGGTCGCATTAGTGGATTAGGGAATTTGTGCTTCACCATTTTTTATGATCAAGACACCTGCCCAGGGCAGGAAAACGATTTTTTTTTTTGACGAGTTCCCTTGTGGCGGTGAGGGTCATTAAGGACTCTAAGGCCTGTTGCCAAAAAGGACTTGGGGTGAGGAATTGTATGAGGTTCACCAATTTTTCTATTTTAGTGAATTGGAGAACCAATGGAGAAACAGTAATTCTATGGAATGGTTAGGCAAGGTGAATTCAAATTATTTTTTAGGCTGCATGTAGTATTATGAACATAGGGATACATTAATTTGCTTGTGAGTCTTGAGAGAAGGCCATGAATGTGCATGTTTGGAGTGTGTTTCATACTTTTATTACACATGGTCTTAGTTAAATGTGTGACTAGTGTATTACAATTAAGCTTGACCTTAGGACTGAGCCTTCGCGACTTTTCAAGAATTTGTTAGTATTCGAGTTGTTATTTTCGTATTTCAAGGTGTATACCTTGGAAGGGATTTATTTTTTTCTTTTTTATAAGAGGCAATTTCATTGATGATTGAAATTTACAAAGGATGTAATATCCATGATGATTACAAAGGACCTCCCAATTTACAATGAGGGAGGTATAACTATAGGAAGTAAAAATATTAGGCAGCTTACACCAATATATAGCTTTGTAAACAACATTGTTGAAGAGCTTTGTATAAGTCTTTTTTATTTCTTTCTTTCCGCATATTCCAAAAGAAAGTCGTGAGGTTTTTCATAGGGCTTTTGCATTCTTGAATGGGTGGTACGTTAAGGCCATGTCCAATAGATCCTTTACCTCCCTAGGAAATATGCCCCTAGGAAATATGAGATACTATCTGAATATATTGAGAATCGTTGTCCAAAAACTCTGAGCGTTTGTGCATTGCATAAATAAGTGATTTTTTGATTCGTTTCCTTTCTTGCATGATGTTCCATTTTCTTTCTGAAAGAAAATATAATGATTTAAGATATTGTTTGAAATGCTTTTGGGTTTTGAGTTTTGAATCATGGAAGAGTCTTGAGCGTGTGTAAAAGTGGTTCATTTGCAAGGCCTCAAATAGGTTTGTTAGAGAGTGTCACTCAGGGGTTGGCCTTAGGTGAAGGTACAATAGATAATATTTCTCTTTCTATCAATGTGGCTTTGGGAGATCTGATGGTCCTTGTCCTATATCATATCCCAAGTTTACTCTCAAGTGTTTACTCTTTTATCTTGACCACTGTTTCTGCAGGAACTACGGGCATACCAGGCAGATATTGCTACTGTGATGAGAAATGGTATTGTTTTCTTTTCAAGTGTTTCTATTTTGTTCTTCAATGGTATCACTCTGGTGAGTTCTAATATTTGTTAATGTGAAGAAGGATGTTACTCCAATAACAGCGAAGTGTAGTGCTATTTTGTTCTTGAATGATATCATGCTGTTGAGTTCTAATATTTGTATAGTGAAGAAGGATGTTATTCTAATAACAACGAAGTGTAGAGCTATTTTTGTAAACCCTTGGTTTCTTTTGACCAGCATGCCTGTTTTTGTATATATTNAAAAACCAAAAAAAAAAAAAAAAAAAAAGAAGACATTTTTTAATGTGAAGAAGGAAACTATTCTAATAACAGCGAAGTGTAGAGCTATTTTGTAAACCCTTGGTTTCTTTTGAAGCAGCTTGCCTGTTTTTGTATACCAAAGCTCTTTCTTTTTCAAAACAACTTTTCATTTTGTTTTTGTATATTTCAATTAACAATGATATTCATTCCTGTTTCAACAATTGTACCAATCAGCTTTACTTATTTAATGGTGGCAATTTCCCCTAATTTAAACTTCATATGTTTGTTGAAATTATAGATTAAAAATGTGATTTTCTCACTTAAAATGCNAGCTTGCTTCCATTCAAGCTTTTTTTTTTTTTTTTCTTTTTTTTTTTTTAAATTTCTCCCTCTCTTGTATTCTTTCATCTTTTAAAAATATTGTTTCTTTCAACTTTAGTACGCCCTCGTATATTCTTTCGTTTTCATATTTTGTATGCCATTATATATATATTTATATCTATCAACGAAAGCTTACTTTCTTATAAAAAACGTATTTGTTTCTTATATGAATAAATCATTTCTCAAATCCTACTCCATTATAGTTTTTCTGTCTTTTATGAATGTGCGGGGTAATCAGTTTATTTAAAGGGAAATTTGGGTTTGTGATGTCCATATTCTTTCAAACCTTTTTGAATGCTTAAGGCAGTACAACTTATTGTTTGGATATTTTATTTTTTTATCTTCTCCCATAATGTTAATGAATTAGTTCGATCAAAAGGGGGAGAAAATGAATTCTAGATGTCAATCTTGTGCCAATCCTGTTACTTCATTTTTTCTGAACAGCTATTCACCGCAAAGTATATTTTGCAGGTTGCTTTTCAATACTTCCGGCTACAGAGCTTGTTCCAGGTGATATTGTAGAAGTTGCTGGTAAGTTTATTCATTCTGAGTGCAAAAGAATTATTTTCCATGAAGGAATTATAATTCATTATCATTTAGAAGAAATTCATTTTCATTTTTATGTGGAATAGTGGGGTGCAAAATTCCAGCTGATATGCGAATGATTGAGATGCTTAGTAATCAGCTGCGTGTTGATCAAGCAATTCTTACAGGTAATCTTTTCATATGAAATATCATGTCTTGAGTCCCAAATTATGAGTCAACTGAATTTTTGAGATAGACGTACAATTTTGAAAGGGAGTGTCTGTTTGTTTGGTAGACAATCTGAAAATCGAATTTTGAAAATAAGGATTAAATGAAAATTGAGTTGTATTTCATGCTTTCAAATATGTGTTTGGTAACAAATTTAGAAATTGGATTTCAGTTTAAACAAATGTTCAAAATATGTTCTATAATACATATAGACCACGAAACTAGTTCTAGTTGCAAAACTAAATATTAGGTTGAATATAAACCATTATTATTGAACTTATGTTTTTTGATTATGAATTTTGTATAATTTTATTTTACATTATCATGTAATTTATAATATAATATATTATACATATTTTAATTGAACTAAGATAAATTGAATTTATAACATGAAATACTATACTATAAATTGTGATTGATCTGTTTATAACATATATATAAGAAACGGATAACTGGTATATTGAAAATATAAGGAAGCCACAAAAATGAAAGCCTAGGGGACTGGGGTTAGAGAAACCCCCCACCCCAGAAAGAACTATCACAAAAAGGCTTTCCATTTTCTAAGAGTCATGGATATTATCTTGCTTAATGGTCCTTTATAGAAGAGAAGTATATGTTTTACTTTGTACCAATACATCCTCCTTGTGCCTTAATGTTCGTTGTCTATTCTTTTTTTTTTTTTTTTTCCTTAAAGAAATATAATCAGTGATATGTTGTATTGTCTGTGTTTGTTGATGATGATAGGTGAGAGTTGCTCTGTTGAAAAAGAGCTGGAGGCCACAAGAGCAGTAAATGCTGTATATCAAGACAAGACAAATATTCTTTTTTCTGTAAGAATTTTATTGTTTAAATTTGAAAATAGGTGAAATCATTGGAGATTAAACATATTTTGTTTCTGTTTCTATTTCTTTTTCAAACAAAAACATGAAGGTAGCACAAAAAACCTAAAAATAAATCACTTTAGGGGAGCTTAAACAGAACATTCGAATTAGTATTAATTATATTGGGACTATAATTGCTAAGAGACTTGGATAAAGCGCCTAGAAGAAGCCTGATATCAAGTCAGTCCTTTGGTTTCTTTGTTACCGAAGTCCCCAAGTGATTTGCTTCCCTAGCATTGATCCACAACGTGTTCTACATGTAAATCAACGACCACAAAGATATTTTATACTATTGTCTTTAGAATATTTGCCAACACCCATGAGCAACGAACACAGCAACATTTCTGGCTGTACAAACCATGGAAGGAAAGATGCAATTTGTCCACCCTTAGCTTTCATACGTGAATCACAAAGCTTAGAGCAAACTTGGGGAATGTCCTTTGTAGTTGGATGTATTAATACCTGCTGCATGAAAACATTCACATTCTTTGAGGTCTTTTGTCTTCTAATAGGCATTCATAGGGTTGTTCGGTATCAAAGCTTAATTTTAAGTTCCCTAACCACTTCCATTGAGAAAGAACCTGACGGATCAGGCTCCCTGACTCTTTTGTCTTCCCTCCTATCTAGAGATAATCCATCAATCATCTCAAAAAGAGCTTTTACCTCCATTTCCCATCTAGTATATTTCTTCTTTCTACAACTTTTCAAGACTCTTCTTGTTGATCAATATAGTAATCAACCTAGATAGATCTCTTCCTACCCTTTCCAACACCAAAAATTGAGGGCATTTCTGCTAGAATCAAATACCAAAAAGTTGATTATCCTCTTGACATTTCTTTGATAGTATTTGTAATCTCAATCTTCACATCGATTATAATGGGAAGTTAGTATATTTGAGAATTTTAAGAAGAGAGAAACTTCGCAATACACAATTTAAAATTGTTTTCATCTGTTCTTTCAAGTTGACTTTTGGTGCATTATGAAATTTTAGTATTTCAGTAACTTTTCTCAACATGGTCAATGATTGTGTGGAGCTCTGATCTTGGACATGTTTTTATATTAATGATTTTCATCCTTTACTAGGATTTGTAAGTTTTCTATCCTTTTGTTACTATCAGGGCACTGTGGTGGTTGCTGGCAGGGCACGTGCTGTTGTGGTAGGAGTTGGTGCAAATACTGCTATGGGCAATATACGAGATTCTATATTGCAAACGGATGATGTAAGTGCCACTAAGTAGTATCTCTCTCTCTTTCATTCATTCTTTTCATTTTTTAAATAAGTTGCGGTCCTGTTACTGGGGAAAATGTTGGAATCGCGAGTGTCTATTCCATCAAAATGATAATGGAGTTAAAATAAGGCACGTCAAGTTTTTATGATAAATAATTATGTTTACTACTAAACTTTTTTAAAGACAGTAGTCCTAGTATTCCATGCCATACTTCTTCGTAACCACTTATTTTGATTAAAAAAAGAAAAAAGAAAAATTGAAGCCACAAACCAAAAACCAAAAAGAGCATTGATTTAGGATTTGGGGCTTCTTTATTTATTCTTGATCTTTTCTATACCCGTGTATGGTTATTTGTTTTATTCCTTTTCTTATATTTTAATTTGTTACTTTCTTGTACAAGCTTTTACCTTACGGTAAATAGCTTCTTTTACCTTTCGATGAGGTAATTAGCCTTAGGTTTAGGTTATTTTCTTCCTATGAAAACAAAGCCTGAATTTCTTTTTGAGCCAATCACAACTTGAGGCATTTCTTTGGAAACTTGAGTGCATCAACCGTTCTATTTATTTGTTCCATTAAGAAGTTAGAAGCTTTTCTATATCTCATACCTTGTTTTCATTAAGTTCCTCGAGTCAAATCAATCCAATTATATCATATTAGATTTAGTTACTAAAACAAATAATGTACATAATCACTCATTGATAAAATAAAAGAGGAAACTTTTTTTAAATAAAATTATTAGTACATTATCATGAGATATAGGAAAGCTTCTAACCTGGGATATGGCTCTTCCTTGTAAATTCAATCTCTAATGTCTCTATCTGGAACTGTGAAACTATATATACTTTTGACTTATCTAACCTCCTGTGATCTAATTTTGCACCAGTTGCATCTGAAATGACATTGAACCTTTCTTTTTCTCCACCAGTTTACTGTCTTAATTTCATTATTTCAAATCTATTTTCAATTGCAGGAGGTGACACCATTGAAAAAGAAGCTAGATGAATTTGGTACTTTTCTGGCCAAGGTGATGCAAAGTGCACATTAAGTCTTTGATCTTCTTTTCAGTCCTTGGGTCTACTAGCTTCATTAATTTCATTATTTAGACATTTGGATATTCATAGATTTTACATGAGAGAATTAATGTGCACATGCGAGATTGACTTCTGGTGAAAACAATATATATATTATATTATATTATATTTAGTTCAAGCTTGGTCCAGGTTTGGCTTTAATTCGCAAGAGTTAGATATGCCTCTTGTCTATCATATATCTATTGTGATCCATATCAAACTTCTCTCAAAAGCTAGGCCTTTTACTTTCAATCTAGATGATTGGTTCATCAACTGAGATTAAATCATTGAATAATCAGGAGTAATTTCTGAAGTCCACTTCTCAAAGCTCGCTTTTGTTTGTTGATATTCTACATCTACTTTTGGTCTGATCTTTAACTTTTTATTCATTTGTAATCAGGTTATTGCTGGAATTTGTGCACTTGTATGGATAGTGAACATTGGTCACTTTCGTGATCCTTCTCATGGTGGGATTTTGAGTGGTGCAATACACTACTTCAAGGTAATTTTCTTTTGAAAGGATTTGTTATTATAGTTGTTCTTAAATTGAATTCTGTGGCGCTCTTTATGCTAAACTAGACTTTGATAGGGATGTCCCTACATGGATGCATACAATGTAAGGAAATGGATTTTATAAATAGCAGAAAATGGGAAAAGCATTAAAAAAATAAAAAGTAACGCAAGATCCCTTTAAATTTAATGCGCAAAACAGATAAAGAGAGAGTCCTGAATAAGGAAGGTGAAGTCAGAGACAAGTTCTCCTTTTACATAATAAAGACGGAAGTACAACAAAGAAAATGTAAAAATGTATGATGAGATCGTACTGCTATGATTGTTGACACCCTTGGCATACATTTCTTAGGTCACCCACAAAATTTATTGGAGGATGACTATAAAAATGTTAGAAAAAAATACACTTTCGGTCCCTAAAGTTTGGATTTGGTTGTATTTGGGTCCTTAGTTTTTAAACTCAACCATTTTATCCCTTAAGTTTGCATTTGGTAGCATTTTGGTTATTCAATCAGCTGTTTCGTTAATTAGCTAACAGAAAGATGAGTGACATTTTTTTTATTAAAAACATATTTATCTTTTTCTCTCTTTTTTTCCCTCTTCTTTCTTCATCCTCCTCCCATCCGTCGTCACCGCCACTGGTGCCATTCCTCTTGCCTTTTCTTCTTCTTTTTCCCCCCTTTTCCTCTTCGTCTCTCCTCTCCGTCCCTTTCCTTCTTTTCTTCAACAAGCCCCAATTCTTGACCAAATGCAGCCATGCTTTTCATATGGAATTTATCGACACTTGGCTTTTGACCCATTCAACTTGTCCCCTCTGTCGTGCCATTTTTGGGAATTTGGAGGAGGAAGGAACACCTATAAATAAAGTCTAAGATGTTAAGCACTAACATTTTTGGGATTTTGACGCTTAAAAGCTTGAAAAGGAAGGCTGTGGAAGGTTGAGATAGGGAAGTAAGCGGTTGAAGAAAATTTTGCTAGACAACATATCAGAAGACTCAGAAGACCAGAGTTTTCTTCATTATTCTTTTTTATATAGCACGGGAATATGATGTAATAATTTCAAGCTACTAACTGTTATCGGAGTTATGAAAAGTTTGAATTTTTTTATTCAAACTTTGTGATCACATGTGAAACGTCAAATTTGCAAGTTATAATGATTAGGGCTGCTGGGAATGGTTAGGATTTTTGATACCTGACTTTGTTTGTTGAAGTTTTCTTTTCATAATGTTCGTTTACAACATTTTGTACTATCTTCTAGTCGTACTGACTGAATATCCCTTCCATGGTCAACGACGTTGCACCTGCTTATCTCCCAACTTAGATTGCAGTTGCTCTTGCTGTTGCAGCGATTCCTGAAGGACTTCCTGCCGTTGTCACAACGTAAGTGATTTATTTAAGCTTTCTTAGCGGATAAAGATTTTCCACCTTTCACTTGGTGTATGAAAAATTAAGAATATCAGATCACTGTGTAAAAGTAGACGAGCGTGGAAACCCCTTCTAAGCAATAGTTGCAAACTAAGTGACAACAGGAAATTGCGACAATCTAGAATATTGACAGAACATATAGTGGTGATAAAACTACTTTTTGTCATACATAACCATAATCATTTCTGCAATATGTAATCTAGCATTTTATTCTTATTTACTAACTTTTTTATAAATGGAAGCTTAAGATATGGTTGACCATTTGAATGCCTATGAAGCTAATGTTCTAAATACACAATACCTCTCCTGTCCTTGGCCATGGTGCAAGGTTCATATGCATTAAGTATGCCATGTATTGCTTAGCATCATTTTTCCATATTAATGTTTTTTCAGGTTGAAGCTTTAATTCATTCAACTTTATAGTAATTACTCTGCTTCATTCTCAATATCATGATTGCCTAATTTGACTTCTTACTGGGGCAACTTTTATCTTGTCTGAAGATGCTCATAGTTTTCATGTACTACTTGTAGGTGTTTGGCTCTTGGCACCAAAAGAATGGCACGTCTGAATGCAATTGTGAGGTCTTTGCCATCTGTTGAGACTTTAGGCTGCACTACTGTTATATGTAGTGACAAGACTGGAACTTTGACTACGAATATGATGTCTGTCTCAAAGGTGATGCTCTTATGAAATATGAGGTTTAAAAATGCGATTTGATTCAACTTGAGCGTCATCATGTGATTTTCTCTGTTTTTTATTTTTTTGGTTTGTCTAAAATATTGAAAATTTTCTTTCTTTGTTACTGTCTCTGTTCAGATTTGTGTGGTCCATTCTGTTTTGCATGGTCCACAACTTTCCGAGTACAATGTCAGCGGTACAACATACGCTCCTGATGGTACTATTTTTGACAGCACTGGAGTACAGGTAATTGTACTTTGGTGTAGCTTATGAAATATTTGCATTGCATCTCTCCCTCTTGTAACTTAGATTGGAAATGGGTTGTTGAAACTACTGACATTTTTTTTTTGTTTTCTATCGTGATGTTTTTAGTGAATTAATCATTTATGAATCCAACTGCATTTACTGTCTCGATCTCCATCCTCAGCAACTTGCACTCTGGTTATAATCTGCTAAAACTTATAATGGTAGTTTTAAACTCACTGGCAAATTCAAAAGCTAAATAAACTTGTCTTATTGATTATTTTAATGTTGCACCTCTTTCTACATGGTTTAAGAGCTTTGTCCTACTGGTATGGCCCCTATTTTTCCTTTAAGTAGCCAAGCATGTGGTCAAAATTGGAAGACCTTTTCTTTTTTATACAATTTTAACTTTGTCGAGGCTTCTTTATGAATTTTTCATTCATTTGTATGATTAACTTTAGCCTGGTTCAAATGTTTGATTTCTGTAGCTTGAGTTTCCAGCTCAATTGCCTTGTATTCTACACATGGCAATGGGCTCAGCCCTCTGCAACGAGTCTACTTTGCAGTATAATCCAGATAAGGGGAACTACGAAAAAATTGGTGAATCAACTGAAGTAGCACTGCGTGTCTTTGCTGAAAAGGTTAGGATCTGTTAGAATGTAATGTCTAAAAATGGTTTTTTTTTTTTTTTTTTTTTAAACAGTTTTTTTTTTAATTAGAAAAGTGTTTTGGCTGGATTGTTCTTTTAAACAGTTTTCAGAATAAAGAGTAGCAACAAGATGGAAATAATAATTTGTTGCTTTCATATGTTCTCTTTGATTTTTTGCTCTAAATTATCTGTTCATATAAAATCTTCGATTGTTTTTTAAGTGCAAGTTGATTCAGTTGTGTTCTAGTTTTAATTAATATACAGAATAAATAAATGAAAAAAAACGCTACAAAAATTATCTTTCTAAACAGTTTTTTATTTTTTAGATTTTTATTCCTTTTGAAAAAAAAAATCAGTTTAAAACAACTGAAAAATATACACACCCAAAACGCCCTTTGATTTTACCGTATTTTGAACACTTCCCAACAGAGAATATAAATACATATGTATAATAAATAAAATAATGTTTCAGGTTGGTCTTCCTGGTTTTACTTCAATGCCTTTTGCTCTAAATATGCTAAGCAAGCATGAGCGCGCATCCTATTGTAACCACCATTGGGATAACCAGTTCAAGAAGGTTGGTTTCTTTTTACAAGCAAACAATTGATATGCTGTGCAGTATGAAACGGAAGTTAAACGTAAAATATTTGTCATAGTAGTGTTGAAGTATTGATTAACAATTGATATGATTTTAAATTAAATTAACCATAATCTATTAGTTTATACTTTGGGTTTAGTGGTGATTTGACAGGTATCAGAGCAGCATATCCCATATTCAATCCTTGTATTGTAATTTTTTCTCTCATCAATATTGGTACATTTGTTGGACTTTGGGTCTGGTCGTGATTTAATAATATTCAAACAAAGTATTTTTTTGTTTTTTATTTGAGTGAAAAAAGCCCATGTAGATTACGTAGGAGTAAAAGTAACGCCATGCAGGGCTCCATTAATTTGTGAGATGCTGCCCATGTAGTATGCTTTCAACGTAACGCATTAATAAGAGGATTGAAATTTTTAAGCAGATGGACAACTTTTCAGGTTGTTGTTTTGGTCATGTTGCTTGCTTATCAAAAGAAACTTTGCAGATTTCTGTATTGGAATTTTCTCGTGATCGCAAGATGATGAGCATTTTATGTAGCAGAAACCAGTCACATATCCTTTTCTCCAAAGGTGCCCCTGAGAGCATTATTTCGAGATGCTCAAGTATCCTTTGCAATGAAGATGGTTCCACCAATGTTTTAACTCCTAGTATTCGTGCTGAACTGGAAGCAAGATTTCAAAGGTTAGAATTTGTGGTTTTTTATCAGCGTAATACATTAATCCTCATGCTCTTCCCCCTTCCTTCCCTCTTTCTGGCTGTATCTTTTTATTTCACCCACCAATGTGCATATGTGCCCCCCATCTTCATATGCTAGAATCTCCCTACTCTTTATTTCCATTGTGCACAAAGAGAAGCAAAGGAAAACATTACTTCCCGGACAGGATTGAATTTACATTATAGTTGTTATTTAGTTCAATAATTTTCTTTTAAAAAAATTACAGGAAAGACAAATAGATAGGTATCGATGTTAAAAGTTGTAAAACAGGAGTTAGATCTTTTTGAAATGGCAATGGACACAATTCAATGGACATTTACCAGAAAACCTCTGGTTACCAGTGATTTAAAAGTCTTTTTTTTGGGTTCATGGCAATGTCGATACACCAATCACAAGGGGTTTATGCTTACCTAAGAATGCATGAAGCAGATGAGTAGTTGTGCCTCATATATTAATGTACTTGCCAGTAAAATTATATGAATGCATGTCTTGGACAGTTTTGCAGGAAATGAAATGCTTAGGTGCCTGGCTATAGCAATCAAATTGCTTCCTGTGAGTCAACAGAGTTTATCATTTGATGATGAGCAAGACCTAACATTCATTGGGTTGGTATGCTTTCTTTTTTAAATAGAATGCTAAGTTTATTTGCTGCCTCATTCTATCTATTGTCTTTATGGAGCTTCTATATGGCTGCTGAATACGGATTGTTGCATTCTTACAACTAATTCAATATTTTGCCACATCGTCTACAATTTTGTTCTCTTTAAAATTGTACATCAGTACAAAATTAACAGTTTTATTTATTGTGGAGATAGGAGAATAGTTTGGGTTCTTAAGAGATAGCATTTGGGTAGATGGACAAAGGCAAATAGATATCCGCCATATCACTAAGTTCTGTTACCTTTAGTATAAAAGATCTAGGTACTTAGTTGATTGAAGATATATTTCTTTAAGTGCGACCTTGCAGATACTAATTTGAGACTTTTTTTGTCCTGGTTTATTTCACACCTATTTCATAGAATCAGAACTTTGGGTTTTTACATTCTTGTACTTCCATCAAGACTCTAGATCTATCTAGAGGCTGCGTTCTTTGTTTGGATGAATGCTTACTATCTTAAATTTGCTTCAAAACATGCTTGAACCTCACTAGTCTAACAGAAATGTAAAGCTCTTGAGCTTTACAGAAACGTGAAGTAACCTTTCATGCTACACTAAGCGAGATTAGAATGCGCTTAGACTTTAAAAGCTTCATAGAAGAATGATTTTCAACTTTATTTGACATTCATGTGTAGGAAGATCATATAGAAAACGAATCAGAAAACAATATAAATCGAAGCTGATTTTTGGGGAAAAAATGACATTAGATTTGTTGTAATGACCAGAGTAAGGATGGTTGCGACAAATGTTGACCTTTTCCTGAGCTTAGCTTGAAATTATTTATCAAAATTATATAACTTAATAAGTCTATACTATGATCCAAGTAGCTGTCCAAGTTAATCCATCACAGAAGAGTCTTCAAGAAGGAAAATAAAGTGAAGCTATTCAAGAAAATATGGTTGGTATTAATAGCGGAAGTCATCATCAAAATTAATGCTGAAAAGCAAGCATATCCTAATGGTTGCTTTGACGCAATGTATTTAAAGAGTTCATTACAGCTGCAATGCAGTCAAAGAGAGAAATTTGTTGCATGAGAACTGCAGGAGTTTGAGATACATGAATAGCAAGAAAACAACCATGGATGCCATTTACTCCAACGTCTGTTTTGGTTGCTTCTGTTACATATTATTTTGTTGAAAAGGGTTAATAGAATTTTCAATAACAAAGGTGTTGATTGAATAGAAATTTGGGTAAACTTATTGTTGCACGTTAATGTTATAAGTCGTATCAAGGGGATGACAGTGATCTTTACTTGCCTCTGGATTTTTGGAATCTTTTGGGATTTATGCTTATTGCCATTGCTATCTTATTTGTACTGTTTTCCATGTTTTACCATTCTTGTATTTCATTTGACCTAGCTCAAATTTGTCATTGGTCTTCATTTATACTCCTCCTTTGTCTGGCTGGAGCCCCTAAATTTGTTTTGAGTGTCTTTGTTGCGTGATTGTAGTTTCCTTACCGGATTCTTAGAATTTATCTGTTGACCTCTCATTTTAAAGGTTGGAATGCTTGATCCACCGAGAGAGGAAGTGAGAAATGCTATGCTTTCATGTATGAATGCTGGTATACGTGTTATAGTCGTAACTGGGGACAACAAGGTTTCTCTAAATCCAGCCCTTCACTCTATTAATTTTATGTAACTTTCTTTATAGCCAAATCGTTAGAGGTAACTTGCTGACTTAACATGCATTTGTAGTCAACTGCTGAATCACTCTGCCGCAAGATTGGTGCTTTTGACCACTTGGTAGATCTAGCTGATCATTCTTTTACTGCTTCTGAATTTGAAGAGCTACCTGCAATGCAACAAACAATGGCATTGCAACGAATGGCACTCTTCACCAGGTACTTTGGACATTCGTCTATAATTAGAAGCCAAGTACTCGTATATGTCATTTTCTTCAATGAATAATAAATCCTTTTTTCAGTACACGTCTTTAATAGAGTTCATTTTTTTCAGGGTTGAACCTTCTCATAAGCAAATGCTTGTGGAGGCCTTACAACATCAGAATGAAGTGGTAACTTTAAGTCTTTCTCATTAGAAATTTTGCAGGAATATCACTTCATAATTTTAGGCATGTTTGGTCATTTATTCTTTGAATTTTACATGTATTGGTATACTAGTACCAACTAATTACCACTTAACAAATACATTGTAGTATAATAATCGTTTTTTTCCAACATATCTCTAATATGTTCCTTTTGTTTTGACATTTTTTTAAAGTATGAGACAATTTCATTGATATTTGAAATTTACAAAAGGGAAAATAAAAGGAATACTAATCTATATGCATTAACACGCTCATGTATAGATGTTACATTCTTCTAATTTCTCAGTTTTTGTGGATTTCTTAGGTTGCTATGACAGGTGATGGTGTCAATGATGCACCTGCACTGAAGAAAGCTGATATTGGTATTGCCATGGGTTCAGGAACAGCAGTTGCCAAGGTTGGTGTGGTCACTGGCAAATTTTTGTGACGTTCTTTAATTTTTTATGTCTCCAAACCTGTTAATTGGGCTTGCTGCTTTTTTAGCTGTCTCCTTGAATAATTAATATTAAGTTGCCCTTTAATTGTCTAGTACTTCCTTTCAGCACACAATTTGGTAATATGCGTTAGTACTTTAGTTATTTTAAATTTTACACCACCGGGCTTTCTTTTATTATTCTTATTGTTAATGCTAACTATTTTCCTTGCCATTTTTCTTCCTTTTTCTCTATACCTAGAGTGCATCTGATATGGTCTTAGCTGATGACAATTTTGCTACTATTGTTGCGGTAAGCTCCTGCCTCATGTCCTAAAAAAATTTCCGGATAAGGGTGATTGTTTATTTTTTAGTTTATATATTCTTAAACTTTGTGACCGGTTTCAAACTCGATAGGCTGTTGCAGAGGGCAGAGCTATTTACAATAATACTAAGCAGTTCATCAGATACATGATCTCTTCAAATATTGGTGAAGTAGTTTGTATATTTGTGGCAGCTGTTCTTGGAATACCAGAGACGCTTGCCCCTGTACGTTTTTTCAGCTTTTATTTAATGCATCTACTTCTTTGGTAATAGTTAATGTATCTGCAAAAGTTGAGTGTACTTCCATTGAGGTGGCAAAAGAACTTTCCTCATAGAAGAAAATGATTACAGGTGCAACTTCTTTGGGTTAACTTGGTCACTGATGGATTGCCTGCAACTGCAATTGGATTTAATAAGCAAGACTCCGATGTAATGAAATCTAAGCCTCGAAAGGTAATGAATTAGTGAGGCTTGCTTTCTTTAAATGGTTATATAGATTTGTCATCTTTGTGGGATCGTTACTTGTGAAGTTCAGTGATTAACGTAAGATTTATGGTTATATTCTTCCCTTCACGTTCATCTTCTTCACTGCTTTTGCTGTTGGATCTATGATTTCTTGCTTATATGACAGGTTATAAATTTGCGCTCTCTTGTTTATTACTTGTGTGGTGTGCTAACATTGTAGTATCTAGATTCTTCCCCCATGAAGATCTTCTTTACCGTTCTTGTTCCTGTTACATGATGTAAACTGTAACTGATTTTATCTTCTTAAAACAATAGTTTGCCTCTTTTATGAAGGTATTCCTAGTCCAATCGATTTGATCTTGCAGGTGAATGAAGCTGTGGTGACTGGATGGTTGTTCTTTCGTTATTTGGTAATTGGAGGTAGGGCAATGAATGACCTATACTTGGTTTCTTCCATGGAATGTTTGTTGCTAGATATCTATGGCTCTAGCTTGGTATCTTTGTTGTTTCTACATGCAAAATTTACACTCATTTTGGGACGCAGATTGTGACTGATCCATGTGCCTTGCATGGCTAGATAGACTGCTACTTATGACCGTAGACCCACCTTTACTTCTCCTTGTATTTGCTCAACTGTGAAGTAAAACTGAACTGTTGGGATTCAAGTTTATTTCCTCACGACAAATTACTAAAAATTTAATTGGGCTGCAAATTTTTCAAAAGTATAGGTTGCCACACTCTTCTCTTCTATTGGGAAGAAATTGCTTCCATTAGATGAACTTCCTACAATGTCCTCTCTTCTTTTGTTACTTCATTGTTATTTATTCTATCAAGTTCTTGTGGTGAGCCTAATTTTCATCTTATGCATTAATGATAGTTCTCCCAGTGGTACAGAATTTTCAATGTGGAACAGAAATGCTTCTCATTCTTGTTTATGTTGAGCTTTAATTCTCTGCACATTCAAATTAAATGTTGTTCTCAGCTGTTAAAAGCTGGTAAAAAGTTTTTGAATAGTTATATCATTGGTGCAGCGTATGTTGGTCTTGCAACAATTGCTGGCTTCATATGGTGGTTTATATACTCCGACAGTGGTCCTAAGCTACCTTACGCTGAGTTGGTAAGATTTTATTTGTTGCTGTCTTCCTATGGCATTGTGCAGTTTATTCCTGGTTTATCATATGAAGATAAGCATATGCATGTTGGTTATCGTTGCAAATGTGTGGGTGGGTGGGTGGGTGGGGGACATTATACTACCAGGTTATTTTGACTGAGTGACTAAAGGATTGGACCGAAATGCTATTTGACCTAGGTTTTCAAAATAAAGTTCTCCAACATTTTTAAAACATTTGTTATTATTTTTATTTCTAACTCGATTCCTTCTCCCTCTCGTTCCCTTCTCCCCTCCACTCTCTCCCTCTCGTTTTCTTCTCCCCCTATTCTCACTCTCCTTATTTCCTCTCTCCCTCTCTCACCTGTTTAGCTGCCCCCAGTGATGATTGCTCCTCTCCCTCGTACTGTCTTCTTCATCTAGCGACCCTCTGGCAGTAGCCACCCCTCTCCCATGTCTTTTCGTCTGGCAGTAGCCACCCCTCTCCCATGTCTTTTCGTCTGGCAGTAGCCACCCCTCTGGAGTTATCTCTAGAAGATGGAGAGTGAAAGGAGGAAGCAAGAGTGAGAGGGAGAGGGAAAGGAGGAGTCTACTGAGAAAAAAGGAGCCAGAGCGAGAGGAAGGGAGCCAGAGCTGTGAGCGAGAGGGAAAAACATTAACAATATTTGTGCATAGAGTTCGAGTGAATCTAAACATGCAACTTGAATTTCTACACTCATCTTTTTCCTTGCGCACTTGTAATTTTCAAGAAAAGAAAAATTGGATTTGGTTTTGGTTTTGGCCCATTCTCAATTTGAAATATTTCTTTCAGATGAGTTTTGATACTTGTTCAACAAGAGCGACAACATACCCTTGCAGTATATTTGAGGATCGGCATCCGTCAACTGTTTCTATGACTGTACTTGTTGTCGTCGAGATGTTCAATGCTTTAAATAATCTAAGCGAAAATCAATCTCTTCTGTAAGTATTCAGTTACATTTATATTTCGAGGTTACTGCAATTTATTAAGTTTGTGAATTGTTGAATGAAGCAAGTGACAATTAAGACGGTGATTTTCCTATAGTTTTTAATGCTAGCCTAGAAAGCTAGGTTAGTTTTGATCATGTATGTGGTTAATAAGTAGACATATTTTTCAGTGTTATCCCTCCCTGGAGTAATTTATGGCTCGTTGCCTCCATTGTCATAACCATGATCCTTCACATGCTTATTATGTATGTGCGACCACTAGCTGTTCTTTTCTCTGTAAGTTTTTTTCTCTCTTGATCTGCTTGCTTCCTTTCGTGGCAGCTTCATATAATTAAGTGAATCAGTTTGACAAACTGTAAAATTGTTTCCTTACAGGTAACGCCATTATCTTGGGCTGAATGGACGATGGTTTTGTACCTTTCGTTTCCTGTAATATTCGCACCCCTCATTTTTTTCTGTTGTACAATTTCAGTTTTTCTTATTCCCTCAGGATCATGGTTTCAAGATCATGGTTTCGTTTCCTGCAATAACCGTTTTAGCTAAACTCTTGCAAACCCCTCTATGAATGTTCATACTTTATTTATTTCCATGCCTACCAAATTCCGTGTTTTCCTTATCAACTGAAAGGATCTTTTCTTTATCCGATGCAGGTTATAATTATTGATGAGATACTGAAGTTCTTTTCACGACGCTCCAGTGGCAGTATGTTTTCCTCACCTGTTTGATAGCATCTATTATTGTTAATGTTAGAAATCGTGACTCTCCACGATGGTATGATATTCTCCACTTTGAGCTTAAGCTCTCATTACTTTGCTTTGGGCTTTTCCCGAAAGGCCTCATACCAATGGAGATGTATTCCTTATAAACTCATGATCATTTCCTAAATTAGCCAATGTAGGACTCCCTCCCAACAATCCTCCTTTCGAACAAAGTACACACTATAGAGCCTCCCCTGAGGCCAGCCTATGGAGCCCTCAAATAGCCTCCCCTTAATTGAGGCTTGACTCATTTGGTGTCCTCAAACAAAGTACACCCTTTGTTCGACACTTCGGTCAATTTTGACTAGTCCTTCAAGGCTTGCAACTTCTTTGTTCGACATTGAGGATTCTATTGATATGGCTAAGTTAAGGGTATGGCTTTGATACCATATTAGGAATCACGACTCTCCACAATTGTATGATATTGTCCACTTTGATCAATCCTTATAAACTCATGATACCAGTGATACCAATGGAGATGTATTCCTTATAAACTCATGATCATTCCTAAATTAGCCAATGTGAGATTTTCTCCCGACCATCCTCAACACACCATCCTCAACACAGTTAATGCATGTTTGCTTTATGTCTAAGTATTTATGGTTTATTACAGTATCTATGGTTAGTGAAAGCAATAATCTCTAAACCTTATTCTGTTAATCAGATATTTTGATGCAGTAATAGGCAAAATGTGGTGGAACTTATCGGTTCCTGTTTTGGTTGGATAATTGTAGGGTTGAGGCTTCCATTTAGATTCAGAAGGCATGAGTTGCTTCCAAAGAAGGAATTGCGTGACAAGTAGGAATGACACTACCTTGACATACAACTGGTCACACTACTACTTTGTTATACTCATGGCTGAATAGCAAGCATGAAGATTGATTGATATCATTCTATCATCGAATCTCAAGAGTTTGACCCAAGCGTTCACTAGTATTCGTTAATCTTATAATGGAATACCCCCCTCAAGTCTGAAGCTTAACGCCCCTTCGAGCGACGTTCATGAGGAAAAAGCGGCGAAGATGAACGTGTGGGATTTTACTAATCTTTTTAGTTTTCTCCATCAATTTAAAGTTTATCAGAACGTGAAAATTTTACATTGCTGCTTTTGGAATCTTTTTCATAGAGCAAGTCTTAATATAGAACAATGTTCACTGCAATTTATAATTTCCAATCCCATTATGGACGAGCTTTTGATGATAAATGGGTTCAATTTCAGAGATGGNCTCTCTCTTTTTTTTTTTTCTTTTTTTATTTATATTATAATATTATAATTTAAATTTTTAGAAATGATGTTGGTTGAATATTTATTACCTATATCTATTTATTAAAACAATTTTTTTAATAAAACTATATTGAAAAATGATAACTTTAAAATAGTTATATTTTTAATAAAAATAAATGGAGAAAAATTAGATGCGAGAATTTAATTCCACAAATTTTCTTTGAACATCTTACAATTAAAAACACGCTAGGAAATGTTTTCACATTCTTTACATTCTTTCAAGAATATTTTGTGAGATCCTACGCTGCTGGTTAAGATTGAAGCTAGATTCTAGACGAAATTTTATGAGATAACCCCCATCTTTGTCTTTGTCTCGTAGACTAAATCTGACCAACTGTCCATCCTATCTCCTCTACGTTCTTGATAGCCCATCTTTATCTCAGTAGAGTTTTATTTTTGTCTCAGCAGAGTCTTTCAATGGCATGTTTTGGTCCTCTTCCCCATTACTTAGAAAAAGTGAGCATTTTTGTCTCAGTAGAGTCTTTCAATGACATGTTTTGGTCCTCTTCCCCATTACTTAGAAAAAGTGAGCCACCGGTTCAGGTACAAGATACTATCATTACTGCCTGAACAATTAGACATTCAACCGGTAATCGCAACGACCCAATTGCAAGAGCGGAGCTCTACCAACTGAGCTATATCCCCCAGCTATATCCCCCCGAACCAAGTGGGGCCTGCATGAAGGAGTCAGATGCTTATTCTGATTTCACATAATTGAGTAGAATCTAACTCCAATCCTAATCCAGAAAATTCCGAGTAGAATCTAACTCCAATCCTAACCCACAAAATTTTGAGTAGAATCTAACTCCAATCCGTTCTCCTCTTTAACCAACGTAGAATCTCTCGCTCCAACCAATCTACAAACACATCCCATTATTGTCCTGCACCAAAATTGACATTCCCTCCCTTAGAATTCAAATCATCAAACCAAGAAACTAAAGAGGAAACTCATTTTGTGTCGGCTATTAATGGTTCCAACATCAACTACAATCATTGTCCGACTCTGACGCCAAAATTGAAAACTAAATAAAGTGAACTTCAGATCAATTCAGAATCAACAATTTACTTTCCATGTTTTGATTACAAATAATCTACCATTACCCACACAATTAAAACAAAAAACTTACAATATTTACATGAACACAGAAGAACAAAACCAACAAAATCCCCAATTAAAGGTAATCCCTCCTCTTCGTTTCCAAATTATTCATAAATTTCAAGAACAATTATGCAAAACAGAGACAACGAAAATCAAGCCCCAGATTTTGTACTCGTCACAGCGTAGCTTCTACTCCTTGGATAAACCAAATCACCCTTCTCCTCCACGCCACCTTCAAACTCGCAAGCACTATCTTCATCAATCCTACCCATTCCAACGCTGCAACTCTTAGGCAGCCCTGTGGACTGTCTCACCCTCTGTGGATAAACAACATCGGCGTCGACATCTTTAATGTCCATACTCCTAACAGAAGCGGCCTTAACAAGCTCTCTGAAATCATCGGTTTCATTGGATCTGCAGGATCGCGAGCTGTAACTTTTGGGCAAGACGGGCATTTGGCCAGATGGGTAGCCATGGCTAACTCTCGGAGCACAATCCATGATGCTTCGTACATACAAATCCTTGGCCTTGCCAAGAGCTCTGATGGGTAGTGTAACGAATCGCATAAATTTGCTCCGATTGTGCGCTTTGGTGCTCATTTGGAATGCCCACAAAGTGTTCGATGAAATTACTGAGAGAGATTTGGGAACAGAGATGGTCGATTACAGGGGAGGGAATCGAAGTTGGATGAAATAAATCAAAAAAAAAAAGAGGAAAAGTGGAGATTGGAGCAGCCTGATTTGGAAGAAAATTAGGCGATGAAAGCGAGCAGGTGTGGGGAATTGGCGTAAAGCGTCGGCCAGAGCTAGAAATAATGGTGGAGTTGACTTGTGAAGATTCATAAACAGGTGAATTTTTTAAAAGTTCTTCAGCCTTATCCAACCCATTTTGATGAATCATTCATCGCCTTTCTCAAACTTTAAAAGATCTTAGATTTGAAATTTTCATGCGAATTTGATCTTCGTCAAAATTTTAAACACCAAACCTCTTCTCTGCAATTTAATATTTCAAAGTTCTTGACTTTTTCATTTTTTTTTTCAAAAATATCTCTAATAAAATAAAATGATTCTATTATTAGCTAAAACCCAATTTGATTTTTAGGAAGTATCACGATCATTCAGTAGGAAGGGTTTTAATTTTTTCAAATGAACGACATTGATTCTTACAACTGATTGCAGAGTTGATAATTCCTACCTTTCAATTCATAGATGTGGATCTGGGACGTATGAATGAGGATATTTCGAAAACCCAAGTGAATTAGACAAAAAAAGAAGAAACTTTGACAAAAAGAAACGAATTTGATGGATTTTATGTTCTAAAACTCATAGTTTGTAAACAAAAACATATTCTATTTTCAATAAAGTTATTATTATTATTTATTCAGTAAAGATTGTTACTAAATAAAGTGAAACCGAAAGAAAAAGGCGAGGTTCTGAAAGAAAAAAGTATACCACCGCGGCTTCTTCCCNAAAACCAACAAAATCCCCAATTAAAGGTAATCCCTCCTCTTCGTTTCCAAATTATTCATAAATTTCAAGAACAATTATGCAAAACAGAGACAACGAAAATCAAGCCCCAGATTTTGTACTCGTCACAGCGTAGCTTCTACTCCTTGGATAAACCAAATCACCCTTCTCCTCCACGCCACCTTCAAACTCGCAAGCACTATCTTCATCAATCCTACCCATTCCAACGCTGCAACTCTTAGGCAGCCCTGTGGACTGTCTCACCCTCTGTGGATAAACAACATCGGCGTCGACATCTTTAATGTCCATACTCCTAACAGAAGCGGCCTTAACAAGCTCTCTGAAATCATCGGTTTCATTGGATCTGCAGGATCGCGAGCTGTAACTTTTGGGCAAGACGGGCATTTGGCCAGATGGGTAGCCATGGCTAACTCTCGGAGCACAATCCATGATGCTTCGTACATACAAATCCTTGGCCTTGCCAAGAGCTCTGATGGGTAGTGTAACGAATCGCATAAATTTGCTCCGATTGTGCGCTTTGGTGCTCATTTGGAATGCCCACAAAGTGTTCGATGAAATTACTGAGAGAGATTTGGGAACAGAGATGGTCGATTACAGGGGAGGGAATCGAAGTTGGATGAAATAAATCAAAAAAAAAAAGAGGAAAAGTGGAGATTGGAGCAGCCTGATTTGGAAGAAAATTAGGCGATGAAAGCGAGCAGGTGTGGGGAATTGGCGTAAAGCGTCGGCCAGAGCTAGAAATAATGGTGGAGTTGACTTGTGAAGATTCATAAACAGGTGAATTTTTTAAAAGTTCTTCAGCCTTATCCAACCCATTTTGATGAATCATTCATCGCCTTTCTCAAACTTTAAAAGATCTTAGATTTGAAATTTTCATGCGAATTTGATCTTCGTCAAAATTTTAAACACCAAACCTCTTCTCTGCAATTTAATATTTCAAAGTTCTTGACTTTTTCATTTTTTTTTTCAAAAATATCTCTAATAAAATAAAATGATTCTATTATTAGCTAAAACCCAATTTGATTTTTAGGAAGTATCACGATCATTCAGTAGGAAGGGTTTTAATTTTTTCAAATGAACGACATTGATTCTTACAACTGATTGCAGAGTTGATAATTCCTACCTTTCAATTCATAGATGTGGATCTGGGACGTATGAATGAGGATATTTCGAAAACCCAAGTGAATTAGACAAAAAAAGAAGAAACTTTGACAAAAAGAAACGAATTTGATGGATTTTATGTTCTAAAACTCATAGTTTGTAAACAAAAACATATTCTATTTTCAATAAAGTTATTATTATTATTTATTAAGTAAAGATTGTTACTAAATAAAGTGAAACCGAAAGAAAAAGGCGAGGTTCTGAAAGAAAAAAGTATACCACCGCGGCTTCTTCCCGTACTAGTTCATGCTCTGGTAATATAGATTTGACACCCTCTTCTTGTCTGTCATCAGACATTTCTTCGTCTCCATCGACGGTTGTGGTAGATGGCAAGACAGAGGCAGAGGTGCTGCGAGCAAGTTGGCAGCGAGTGCAAGAAGCTGGACCAGACGAAGGGACAGAAAGTGTGGCTAGTACAGAAGAAGCGGGAATCTTTTTTCATGGATAACCTCAGACCAATCAATCGAATATTGGTTAATACATAATCAAGTGAACACTACTTGAAATTCTTGCTTCCATTGAACCATTTGTATCTCTATGCATTAGGATCGACCATTTCTTCTAACCCTTTTTCAAATTTGAAAAATGTTGGTTGATCGTATATTTCATTTACATTCGAAATAGATAATATCATCAAAAACAATTATTACTTTCATTTAACCGGTTATTGATTGATCTCGTATCTACACACCACTATAAATTATCTCAAATAAAGTAAAAGAATAAATATTAATTTTGGGCATATGGGCAATGAATGGATATAAAAAAATAAAAATAAAAAAGAAATAAATAAAATATTGTTAATTTGCACGTTGGCGGCGGAATTCAAATAAAATCATGAAAAAACCAGCAATTATTAGATAAAGATGAAGCCTTAATAGACCCACAAATTCTGTTGGCAGCCGCATGGAAATGAAATACAATATCTTATCATTAAACCAATAAATATAAATCAAATTTAAAGAGTTACTTTGAATTAATATGATCATGTTCATATCAATCCTAATTAACTTTCATTATTTAAATGCATACCTAACTTCATTAATTAATAGCCTTTATAATTGTTCGGTTTAATGCAATTATTATTGATGTGAGTATCTACCATAAAATTCGTTGACATAAAAAGGAATGTATTTACTAACTATTTATAAAGGTATGATATTGTCCACTCTGAGCATAAGTTCTCATGACTTTGTTTTGAGCTTCCCAAGAGGCCAATAGAGATAGTATTCATTGATTATAAACTCATGATCATTCTCTAAATCAGTCGATGTGGGACTTTCATCGTCCAAGAACTATATCATATGTAGTTTCCTAAATTTCAAAGCGTTCTTCGAATAAATTATTAAATTAGGGTATTCTAGTAGGTTATAACGTGAAAAAAGAAAGAAGAACTTACGTATCTCAAATGGGTTTATTAATAGTGGGCAGATTTCGATCACTACTAGATGCTTCAACAAAGATGAAATTTAATGACATGTCTCTAACCATGATGAAACGTGTATAATTTTACGTCTTATTTAATATAGGAAGGTTGTTGGCGAAGTGACATTTTAGAGTCTAGTTGTCCAAGTAGAGAGTATCTCGTTCAAAATATCCCACGTATTATTTATATATTAGTTAATTGATAGTTTGACTTTAGCCAATCGCATCAAAGAAGACCGACAAAAAATTAAAATAGTAGAAATTTGTCACTGTATACTCGACATGATGTGTCTATTATGCACGAAAAATACTTCAAAATATTTTATAAACAATGTCATGGACTTACGTAATAATTTATTAAATTAAGGTTTTCTTTAAAATGGGCCGAAAGCCCAATAGTAAAGTCACAAAAAGCCCATACAGACATTAAAATGGGCTTCAACGAAGGCCCAATTAACTCACAAAATAAAGGCATGCACAAAGCCCAATAGTAGTCACGAAAAGCCCATACAGACACTAAAATGGGCTTCAACGAAGGCCCAATTAATCCGCAAAATAAAGGCATGCACAAAGCCCAATAGTAGTCACGAAAAGCCCATACAGATTAAAATGGGCTTCAACGAAGGCCCAATTAATCCGCAAAATAAAGGCATGCACAGTCAGCACCAGCAGTGGATAAGATCAAACAGCAACGAATCTATGAGATTTTGAAAAACAAGGATTTAAATATTAAATAAATTAATAAATCAGTTTCTGAAAAGGAGATATATATATATATAATATAAATAAGTTAAATAAATTGTAAAAAGTGCCAGGTGAGCAGGTTTGACCAATTCTGAGATCTAGAAGACCGGTTTTATTTTGTTTACACGACCAAATCTCGGTCTTCGCTCTTAGCTTTGACTGCTTTGCTTCAAATTACGAAGAAAAACTTCCCTTTTTCATTCCATCTACTGACACGTGTCCTTTTATTACCAAAAAAAAAAAACAAAACCAAGGCCACGTTCCAGCAGATGTTCTTGGACACACACACAAGAGAGAAGACTGCACGGTCCTTCTGCAGCATTACAAAAATGAAGGCTTTTCTTAGGGTTTTTAAGGGCAGTCTTTGTGGAAGTGTTTAACCCTTCTCCTCCGCTCTGTTGATTTTCTTTTGGTTTCTGTTACTTTTCCGATGTGGGTCATGATTTTTCTGATCTGGGTTTGATTATTTCGTCATTTCCGATGTGGGTCATGATTTTTCTGTTCTGGGTTTGACTATTTCGCCATTTTTGAGAGCTTGAATAGGAAGCTTTGGATTAGTGTAATGAAGAAGGAAAACAGGGGAAAGCTCAGATAAAGTAAGAGACCAAAAAAACGAAGAAAAGCAAACATTTTTGCCTGTGATTGTCAATGAGAGCGACACTGTAGTGTAGTGTACACAAGGGTTTTCTATAATGCCGATGTACCAGCCTTCTACTTGGAGAGAAGGGGATCCCAAGCTTGTAGTAGCTTGCGGAGCGCAGATTCTAGATCTGGAAACTGTCGTCAAAGATGGGATTCTCGGCGGCGGTGGCGGCGTTGGCGGTGGCGGTGGCGGTGGGGAGAAGTTAGATCTGAAGGAGATGATTGAGGTGCTGGAATCGTCGATAGAGGTCCCATCGGTGTTCATTTGCCCAATTTCTCTCGAGCCAATGCAAGACCCGGTGACACTCTGTTCTGGGCAGACCTACGAGCGGTGCAACATTCAGAAATGGTTCTCTTTAGGCCATTTGACTTGCCCCACAACAATGCAAGAGCTTTGGGACGATTCCCTTACACCCAATCGGACCCTTCACCAGTTGATTCACACCTGGTTTTCGCAGAAGTTCTTGGCGTTCAAGAAGAAATCAGAGGACGTTCAGGGGAGAGTAACAGAGCTTTTGGATTCATTGAAGAAGGTCAAGGGTCAAGCTAGAGTTCAGTCCCTGAAAGATCTCCGGCATGTCGTCGCCGCCCATTCCTCCGCCAAGAAGATGGTGGTCGACAACGGCGGCGTCGCTGTAATCTCTTCCCTTTTGGGTTCTTTCACTTCCCACGCAGTTGGGTCGGAAGCCGTGGGGATTCTCGTAAATTTGGATCTCGATTCGGAGTTAAAGAACAATTTGATTCAACCCACGAGAATATCACTAATTGCAGATATTTTAAACGAAGGCTCCATCGAAACCAAGATCAATTGCACGAAATTCATCAAGAAATTAACGGACGGTGACGATTCAAGAACAGAGAGCGTTTCAAGTTTGAGCTTACTCGTGGGATTGTTAAGAATGGTGAAGGATCAAAAACACCCAAATGGAGTAACCGCCGGACTTAGTTTACTCCGATCACTCTGTTCAAACGAATCCATAAAAAAGCAACTGGTAAGCATCGGCGCCGTCGCGAAACTCGGCGGTGCTCTGTCCAGTTTCAACGGCGATGGGTTGGAATCAGCGCTTTACATTCTCGAGGTTTTGTCGTCTCTTCCAGAGGGAAGATTAGCGTTGAAAGATTGTGAAGAAACGATTAAGAAGTTGGTGAAATTGTTGATGAAAGTATCTGAGATTTGTACTGAATTTGCGTTGTCAATTTTATGGGCGGTTTTCAAGGTGGCGCCGGAGGAATGCGCGGTGGTTGCGGTGGATGCAGGATTGGCGGCGAAGTTGCTGCTTGTGATACAAAGTGGGTGCAATAAAGAGGTAAAACAGAGATCATCAGAGCTATTGAAATTGTGTACTCTAAATTACCCGGATTCCATCTTCATTTCTAAGTGTAAGCTTACCAGAACTATACAATAAAAGATAGCTTTTTTATCTCCCTAGCGTTTTAAAACTGTGAGGGAAAGCTCGAAAGGGAAAGTTCAAAGAAGACAATATCGACTAGCGATGAGTTTGGATGATTACAAATAGTATTAAAGCCTAACATCAAACGATGTGTGAACGAGAAGGCAGAGCTTCAAAGGAGGTAGACACAAGGTGGTGTGCGAGCAAGGACGCTGTGCCTCGAATGGAATGGATTGAAGGGTCCCACATCGATTGAAGGAGTGAACAAGTGCTAACGAGGACACTGGGCTTCAAAGTCCTGAATGGGAGGACGCTAGGCCTCGAATGGAATGGATTGGTGGGTCCCTCATTGATTGGAGAAGTGAACCAGTGTTAACGAGTACACTAGGTTCCAAAGCCCTGAATGAGATGGATTCGAGGGTCCCACATCGATTGAAGAAGCGAACGAGTGCTAACGAATACACTGGGTCTCGAAGCAGGTGTGGAATGTGAATTCTCACATGAACCAGTCTCACATGGATGGGAAAGAATTTTGGTTTCCTTTTTAGGAGCACATGGTTGGGGGAAATTAATAAAATTAAGGGTTGAATGTTGATATAGTTAGAGTCACGTGCAGATGGAGTTGGGTAATTATCAGACACGAGAACATTGCTCGTTGTCGGCCCAAATGCCACCTTCCCCAACTTCACCTTCTCATAAATCATGTGTTCTTCTAACAAATCCATTTCTTTTTTTTCTTTTTTTTTTTTCCTTTTTTTATGGCAAAAAGAATTTATAATATTCCTCTCGGTACATTCAGTATGAATATGCACTAGACCATAGTCAGGTTTAGTGGTACGCTAATAAATTTGTCTCGTTGATTCATGTGCATGTACCCGGACCAAATGTAGGGGATTCAAGTTTCTTTTACTCATAAACGTTGAATAGATAATATTTATATATAGTAAGATAATCTATTGATTTATTTATTTGTTACCGTCACTTGAGAATTTACTTATTTACTTGTTTGTTCCTATGAATGAGGAGAATTTACTTATTTATTTGTTTGTTACCATGAATGAGGAAAATTTACTTATTTACTTGTTTGTTACCTGAATCAAGCAAATTTACTTATTTACTTGTTTGTTACTATGAATCAGGATTATTTGTTACTATGAATTAGGAGGATCTTATTTACTTGTTTGTTACCATGAATCAGGAGATGAATAATCTACTTATTTACTTATTTGTTATTGTTAACCTAAATCCGGAGAATCTACTAATTTACTTGTTTGTGTACCATGAACATGAATAAGGAGAATCTACTCCTTTACTTGTTTGTTACCATGAATTAGGAGAATCTACTTTACCTGTTTGTTAATCTTATTCACTTTTTTTTTACCATAAATCAGGAGAATCTGTTTTTTACCAAAAGTACTCCACACAAACTGTTACCCATTAGACTACATGAACTCATACAAACATACATTACACATTAAAAGATATCATACCCCTCCAACATCAAGAAACACTAACTCAAACCAATGTATACCTCACTCCTTAACCCTCCGGAAACTAGGTGTTTAACAGTGGCATCGTAGACCGGACCCTCCTTTACGGTTAGGCACCCTCCACTGTGCGCACAAGCCGAAGGCGTAGTGGCAATTCCTTCGGTTTCTGCTGTGATAAGGCCAGCAGCGCGGCGTAGAGATACCCAGGTTTGACGTTAGACAGTGAATAGGCTCCCTCCTTACTCCTTACTAAGATTGCGTGGTGAAACTCAGATGTGATGGTTGACGTGGTTGTTAACATATAGCATCCGGGACACAATCTTTCATGTAAGGCTCCATCCACTGAGTGCCAATGCCGAAGGCGTAGTGGCATTACCTTCGGTGACTGCAACATCCTTAAGGGTGACCACATTTTGCAGGGTGAGTGAGGAAAAAAGCTTATTAAGTCTCGCATTATCGTGTTTTTTGACCATATAAGAAGCTCAAAGAAGCTAAATACTCCTTATGTCTGACACTGCGAGTAAGATCCCACCGTGATATTAAGGTTTTCGGCAATTTTTCTTTAATATCATTGGGCTCTCTGTAAAGGTTTTTGCTTACTTACTTACAGAGATACGAACAGTTTAGTAAGGCACCATCCACTGTGCGCAAACGCCGAAGGTCTGACACTTCATTTAGTGTTTTGTTTTAAGGAATTTTGTCAAAAGGTCTTTTTTAAAGGGGGAATTTTGCCTCATAAAGACACTTCATTTAGTGTTTTGTTTTAAGGAATTTTGTCAAAAGGTCTTTTTTAAAGGGGGAATTTTGCCTCATAAAGACTATTACACACAAAACCTCTTTCCGTGAGGGGTTTTTCGACTGAGNGGCTCCATCCACTGAGTGCCAATGCCGAAGGCGTAGTGGCATTACCTTCGGTGACTGCAACATCCTTAAGGGTGACCACATTTTGCAGGGTGAGTGAGGAAAAAAGCTTATTAAGTCTCGCATTATCGTGTTTTTTGACCATATAAGAAGCTCAAAGAAGCTAAATACTCCTTATGTCTGACACTGCGAGTAAGATCCCACCGTGATATTAAGGTTTTCGGCAATTTTTCTTTAATATCATTGGGCTCTCTGTAAAGGTTTTTGCTTACTTACTTACAGAGATACGAACAGTTTAGTAAGGCACCATCCACTGTGCGCAAACGCCGAAGGTCTGACACTTCATTTAGTGTTTTGTTTTAAGGAATTTTGTCAAAAGGTCTTTTTTAAAGGGGGAATTTTGCCTCATAAAGACACTTCATTTAGTGTTTTGTTTTAAGGAATTTTGTCAAAAGGTCTTTTTTAAAGGGGGAATTTTGCCTCATAAAGACTATTACACACAAAACCTCTTTCCGTGAGGGGTTTTTCGACTGAGAGACTATTACACACAAAACATCTGACCCTGAATCGGAGAAAGAAAGAGGCTTTCCTTGCAAGAAACTACTAATTGTAATAAATGGAATATGGGGAATCTATTTATTTCCTTGTTTTTTTTACCCTAAATGGTAGAATCTTACTTGCTTTTTTTTACCATGAATCAAGAGAATCTTACTTACTTTTTAACCAAGAGAATCTTACTTGCTTTTTAATGAAGAGAATCTTAGTGATTTACTTGTTTTTTTTACCATAAATCAGAAGAATCTATTGATTTACTTGTCTGTTACCATGAATCTGATTTACTTGTTTTTTTTTTACCATAAATCAGAAGAATCTACCGATTTACTTGTTTGTTACCATGAATCTGATTTACTTGTTTTTTTTTTACCATAAATCAGAAGAATCTACTGATTTACTTGTTTGAACCTAATGCCATGAATCAGGAGAATTTCTGTACTTATTTACTTGTTATCATGAATCAAGAGAATCTACTGTCCTAAATTAGAATCTACTAATTTACTTGTTTTGTTTGTTAGCCTTGTTTGTTACCATGAATTAGGAGAATCTTACTTGTTTGGAATTTCATGGTTTGTTACTATAATTATGGTTTGTTACTGTAATTATGGTTATACATATCTATAAATACATGAGGTCATGCACATCTATAAATAAGTTGTGACCCAAGTCATAGTGCCATTCAACCTAACATGGTATATGTGTAATAGTTGTGTGTGACCACCTTTGTACACATAGAACCTACCATGCTTATACCACTTTCTTAATTTTTTGCCTCGTCGAGTGCTTTCATTTTCGAACACATTAACCATACACTAAATGTTTTAATGTATAGGTTATGGACCCATAAGAGCCAAAAAAGAAGAGAATGTGAGAATATTTCATGCACAAACATTTCTTTTGTTCATTTAATGTCTATATAAAACATTATAGTTTGCAATAACTAGTATAACAAAACATTTAAAAACGAACGCACGAATATATCATATCACAATATTCATGATAATCATTAAAATATAACATAATCATTTCATATAGGCATACATCAATAATTTGAAAGAGCCATTAGAGATCCTCTAAGCTTAAGGAAATACTACAAAATGGTTTAATTTAGAGGTAAATTTGGTTTTTTGGTGATGGATTTGCAACACAATAATAATAATAATAATAATAATAATTTGATTATGAGGTGTAGTAATGAGAGAGGAACAATAATTCATCCAATCATGAGTTGATAGCGTCGGTATAGATGTAATCAGAATGGGCCTCTAAGGTTCTTCTAACCAGGCACTCCTCTGTCTCTCCTCTCTTGCAAACATCTTCATGACCCTTTTGATGAGTGATTTGGCTGATGTCGAGGGGGGTGGCGGTGGGCGTTGTGGTGATGGGATCATGACCCTTTTGATGAGTTGTTAGGCTGATGTCGAGGGGGGTGGCGGTGGGCGTTGTGGTGATGGGACGGGCTTCGGTGGAGGAGGAGAGAATGGATATTGTTATGAGTGCTGCGATGGAGAAGAGAGCCACCAGCTTCGACATCTTCGCCTGGAATTGGGTCCTGAAAATGAATGCGGTGAAGCCGTGGAGGATGCCTGTTTTGTTGGGGGTTTTATAAGAATGATTTGGTGAGGGTTTCAACGTTGCACCGCTTGTTTTGCTGGCTTTACTATATTTATCTTTTCTTTCTTTGTTATTACATGGCTGATCTTCAATTTAACTAAAAATAAAATGGTTAATTAATTGTTTGATTTTTCTTATTTATACACGTGGCAACTTTTTTTTTTTTAATTATTCGAGAATATTTGCTAAAATCATAACGTACACAGATTTGCTGTTCAGTCAATCTCAAATATTTGTTTATTTTGAGTCCTCTACTAACTGAGCTATACCGGCCATTTCCTCTCCGATACATTAGGTAATTTTAATAGCGGATTTGAACTCGCAACATTAGACGTATTTTTAATAGCGGATTTGAACGGGTAATAGGAAGATTTTGAGTCATCTGCTCTACTAACTAAGCTATATTGGCTATTTCGTTTCCGACACATTAGACGTATTTTCAATAGCAGATTTGAACCGGTGAGACGAAGATTTTTAGTGCTCTGCTCTACCAACTAAGCGATACCGGTCATTTCCTTTCCAACACATTAGAAACTTATCAAAACTGATAGACTTGAAATTTCGAAACAACTGTCTAATTTAGAGACGAATGAAAAGATGCACTTGAATATAAAAATTAGAACATCCCAATGTCTTATGCTGAATTCATAGAATGTCATTCTCTGATTTGTGATTTGCTTCCTCAACTTCATACTTTATGTTTGGTTTGTTTGGAGATTTTCTATGGTTCTTTGATTTTGATCGCCCATTTAGTAAATGTTGTGTGGAAGTTCTCTATTGGAAGTTCTCTATTTAGAGTGGTTTAGAAAGAGTAATAAATGTATACTAGATACGTACATAAGGGAAGCAAATATTTAGATATTTGTCAAGATCAAATATGATATATATCATAAACTATAATTCAGTATTAAATACCTTAGCACTAATCATAGTTCACTTACTAGTTTCAGTGAAATTTTTTCATTTAAGGTTTGGTTCATGCAAATATTTGATGTTTTGAGCGTGACACATATATTTAGCTCTAACATGATATGCTAATTATATCAAATCATAATTATAAAGTAGAATCAAACTCATTAGCATACTCATTCCATTCAATATAACTAACCACAACAACTTATTTGTGACACGTGAATATGAGTGATCGTGAAGATAGAATGATTAAGAAAGGGTTACTATAATTGAAAGTCACTACCTATGCCAACAAGGTACAACTTTATTTTTTATGGTTCAATCATAAGAACTCAAAGTGCACCTTCCTTTTCGATGACTCAATCATAGAAACTTCATGGTTAGACGTGGTTTGTCTAGAGATACATGTAAGTGAGAATAAAACATGCTGAAATGAGTTGTCTTGATTTATCGGATAATCTTGGGAATGAGAATTGATACGAAGCAAACAACCTCATATTCAAATAGTATTGGTCGTAATCTAATTTATTTATATTTGGAAGCAACACCACACACTCGTACATTTCCTACCGTTGTTTCTCTTCATTATGTGTGTTTGTTTTGTTTTCAAATGCCCTCTTCAATACGGCACCAATCTCTAATCTCTCATGTATTTGATGCTTCTATTTGTTTTGACAACTGTTCACCATACATTACATTTGGATAAGCTTGATTTATTTTCGATGAATTTTAGTTGCGTTTGTGATTGGTTTCAAAATTTGAATTCGGTATCTGATGAATCTACTAGGGAGAGGTTTTCACACCATCACAAAGAGTAAGTTATAAGGGTGTTTCATTTTCCTCCCCAACCAATGTGGGGAGCGTCCTTGGCACTAGTTCCTTTCTCCAATCAATGTAGGGCCCCTACCAAATCCACCTCCCTTTGGGGCCAGCGCCTTTACTGGCACGTCGCCTCGTGTCTACCCCCTTCGGGGAACAGCCTCCTCGCTGGCACATAGTCCGGTATCTGACTCTGATACCATTTGTAACGACTCATGTTCACTGCTAGCAGATATTGTCCTCTTTGGGCTTTCATCTTCCCCTCAAAGCTTTAAAACACATCTACTAGGGAGAGGTTTCCACAATCCACTCCTCCCCAACCAATGTAAGATATCACAGATGTAGTCTTCTTTTACTCGGGTGTCACATGCCTACTAGTTTCTATCTGCACTACAAGCTATAAGTCTATGAATAATATGAACATAATTTTACACCAATCGACATATATTCCTTCGATTTATCACCACTACATTATTTCTTTATAACTACGTGTTTTTCCCCATATAGAACTAACAAGATGACTATGGATCATTTTTTCATATGAGAAAATGGAGATTATTTTATAATATTAAATCAATGGAAGATGGAAGGCGTGATATACATGATCCACATGTGTGAGTAGGACCCACCAATCGATTCGTACACCTCCTGGGTCCCTTTCATGGTCAGACGAGCATTCTCTAGAGCTGTTAATATCGGACACTCGTTACCTATAATAGCCTTTAGGTTAGATCATAGAACCAGAGTTCTGGCATTTACATTCCTGGCTATTTTAACAGCCTTTAACTTAGATTGGGATATTGTTTTTATTTTGATTTGAATTTATGTTATTTATTTTTCTACTATGACTGATAACGTTATCGTTTTAAAAGAATTTATTATGAGCTTAAGCTCGTGACACCATTTAAAATGTTTTCAAAAACTTTTGTGCACATATTAAGCATGTAATGCATGTAGTCGTCTGAATTTCAATTTTATATTTATTAATTGGCCCATACTCTAAATATTTTAAATTATTATGCATTTTTAAATATTCGATATCTCAAATAAATAATCTTAAAAAATATTCTTTTATATTTTCTTTTACTTTTAATTTATACACTTCAAAATTTAGCATAAACACTCGAATTACAATTTTTCATATAAAATTATACACGTTTTAATTTTATTTTTTAAACTATTATATTAAAAAAATTTGCTGTAAAATAAGAAATGCATGCGAGTGGTTGAGAAAATATCCCGAAAATGACCGAATAATTTGATGGTAAACCGCTTCAATTCCTAACTCTTTCTTGTTACGGAATTAGGTGAGGGTGAGGATAGCATAAGAGACATATAAAAATAATTATTAATATTATTTGATTATCAAACTGTATTAATCAGAGGAATAATAATGTATCCTCATTTTTTCAGAGGAATGTGTGGTGAATTATGAACGCAATGGTCGGAATACAGCCACTCATGACTTGGTATCATCGGTATAGATGTAATCGGTATGAGCCTCGAACGTGCTTCTAGCCAGGCACTCCATTGTCTCTCCTCCCTCGCAAACATCGTCGTGACTCTTTTCAGAAACGACCTAATAAACATTAATTTCATGATGGAACTGTTAAGAATCACGGACCTCTAGAATGGCTTTGCTTTGAAGCCTTTATACTCATAGAGATGTATTCTTTATAAACTCATGATCGAAGAGATTTGAGATTTTAGAGTACCTGATGCGCGATATGGTTGAGGTCGAGGAAAGTGGCGGTGGATGTAGCGATGGGACGAGCTTCAGAGAAGGAGAGAAGGGACATTGTCACGAGCGCTACGATGGAGAAGAGAGACACGAGCTTCGACATCTTCCTGGCCTAGAATTGTGTGACGTGAAAATGAATGGAAGGGAGGCGTGGAGGGTTTTATAATGATGAGATGGTGACTCTATATAGCCTTAACGCCGCTTGTTTTCCTTTATTTGCATATGGCTCAACTTCTTACTTTTAACCAAAAATTTTAAAACNACCAAAAAAAAAAAAAAAAAAAGACTAAGTCTACCGCTAGCAGATATTGTCCTCTTTGAACTTTATGTTACGAGCTTTCTCTAAGTTTTAAAATGCGTCTGTTAGGAAAAAGTTTTTACACTGCAAGAGTATTTCGTTCTCCTCTCCAACCAATATGGAATATAGTAACTCTTTTAAGTCATAGTTGATAAGCTCGTAGTGCTTAATTTTTTTTTTTTTTTTTAACGAATAAGATAGGTTAGTTGATATTGACGTTAGAGAATAGCGAGTCACAATATCGAAACAGGAACCATTTTGTTGGGTCGTAATCCAATTCATTCATATTTGGAAGGAACACCACACACCTTAACCATTCTTCAACCAAGTTTCGTGTTTGTTTTATTTTCGAATACCCTTTTTAATAGGGCACCAACCTCTTAATTACATGCCGCTATTATTTTTATTTTATTTTTTTCATTTTGAGGTGGATGTAATTTGAAATGTCGAAATCGTGGAAAACGACGTGTCCATCATAGATTGGTTAGGTTTGAATAAGATTTATTTATTTTCAATCGACTTTATTTTATTTAGGTTGGTTTCATTATTTCTAGTCGAAATGAAGTTCTCCGAAATAAAAGAAGCACAGCTTAACAAAAATTGACATTTCTATGCTAAACAATTGAAAAAACAATTGAAAAAAGAAAAGCGCCGTTGCCGGGGATCGAACCCGGGTCACCCGCGTGACAGGCGGGAATACTTACCACTATACTACAACGACCTTGTTGTTCAAGTAATTTAGTTTTTTAAAGTTGACTAATTTCTATTCTCTGTTTTTCGACTGAAGTTTTGTTGCTTCATCGGTTCGAACGCACCGCATTTTCCAGAAAAGAAATCGCGCCACCTGGTCATTATAATCATCTCCTTTCTGTTCTACTGCATAATCTCTCTCAGAACTCGGAGCGTATTCAAACATGTTGTTTCTGCGTTCTTTTTCATTTGTAGAAATTTGAAGCTTCCGGGAGATATGCTCGGAGATGGAGGATTAACTCCTTGCAGGTACGACTGTTGCGTTTCCTTCTCTTTGACTAGAGCCATGACATTAATCATTACTTGCTTCACTGGTATACTCCGTTTCTATGCTTCAAATTCTGGTTCTCAGGTTATTGACAATTGTTTTGTTATATTATCGTTGACATTAATCATTACTAGCCATGACATTAATCTATATGGAACGCTCAAGTGATGAGTAATATCAACGAATCTATATTATCGGAGTTTAGTTATATTATCGTTGACGTTGAGATAAATCGTGATCGATGACTAGATGTACGGGAGTTATTGTTATCAGGTTATTGACAATTGTTTTGTTTCGACTAGTTCTACTATCTCAATTCATCCATTAGTGCTGAAGCCTTTCTTGAAGTTGAAGTAAAATAGAAGTATACGGAATTAATGAGGTTCTGTGTTTAATTTGTTGATATGAATTTTTTAGCATGGTTAAGAATCGGACAAGCTGTGGTAGAAGAGCCTGATGCTTCGGATGTTGAAATTGATCCTTGTTTTTGGGCTTAATATACATAATTATGCATAAACTTTGGGCTTGTCATACTGTTGATACATTTCTGGACTTAAGGTTGTACTAGTTCTATTAATTTCAACTTTGTTTCTCTGTGATACAATTGGATTTGTTGAAATTTCAGGGTTATTGTTCAGGTCTTGACAGAGACAGACGATTGCTATTGTGTACTTCTCAATGCACATGATGGTATAGCTTTTCCTGGAAAGGATTATGAAGAAAATTGCAATTCTAGTAATGTTATGGCCTTGGGTATGGATTCTGATTCTCTAAGTACGAAGAATTCCCAGGTTTGAGTTGGTTCACTTTCAATCAGTCTAACTACTATTATTTACTTGTTGTCAAGAGCTTCTATGGTGGGATTCAAACCATTTGAACCTCTAACCTCTTGGTTGAGGCTACTAGATTGTTCGTGCATTGATGTTCATTTGGATCTCATTTAAACATAGTAAATCAAACTTTTATGTTAATGTTAAAATCTTAGTGTTGCTCAACTTCATGCTGGTTTATGTTGAGGTTTTTACTTGAATTGATTGTAGAATGTAGAGCTTTTCTTGTTGTTATTTCTGCAATTTTATCCGAAGGGGCTGCCTGTACTGTTTTGGTGATGGGGAATAATTGTTATGAGTAACACATCTAGCAGAAAGGGGGTTCTCCTCGTTAAATATTCTTAATTCAATCTCCCTTGGAATTCAATATTATATATATATGTTTTTTTTTCCCTTTTCACTGATCTGTAAATTCATGTTATAAGTGAAAGAAGATTTGAACTGTGTTGAAATATGAGTATTGACATCAACCATGAAATCTCCTCATAAGTATTGGGTACAAATACTCACATTGTCCTAAATGCTGCAGATTACTACTCTATACTCTGGATTTGTCAGCTACCAAATGGTTTGTGATGCATATGACGGTATATTTTTTCTAGAATATCTTTTTTCTTCAATGCGGTATAAATTTATCACACTGAGTTTCCCATTCTGGTTCTTATGGGGAAGAACTTTCTTTTGTTCAAATTTCTCCAGCACGTTTGTGGATATGGGGTGTTGCATTAATTCATTGTTCCTTGGTATGATTTAGGATGTAGGATGCATGTAACTAATCCGTAGTAATGTTTTCTCTGAACTAATAATGGACGTTTCATGTTCTTTAATTTGAATAGAGCCGACCTTCTTTGTTAATTCTAGAGTTTGAACTAGTCTACCATTTGATATCTTTTTCTTTAATATTTATTAATCAAATCCTAAGTTCTTCAATTCTCCGGAAAAGATTTGGGATCTTATTCAGTTGGGTCTGTTTTCTGTTGAGTTGTTCTAGTACCCTAATATGATGTTCAACAGATGGATGGAAAGCACTTTGCATAGCTTCTCCGTTAAGTGTTATTCTGGAATTTGTATTTATTTATTTTCCCAATGAGCTGAACGCCTATCATCCTGTATATAAAAAGAACTTTTTTCCCCGAAAATTCTACACTTGCTGTCCTGCTTTCAAGTCTCAACTACTTTTAAATTTTATCCACTCTTTCCCTTATTGGAACTTGAGTCCATTTTCATTCATTTCTAGTATTATGGCCAAGGTGCGAGCAGGATCAATGTACTTAGTTAACAAGCTTTTAGAGTTTGTAAGCTACACGGAGGCTTTGGTTTGCCTTTGCCGTATTCCTCGAAGTTCCACAGTAGCTAACTTTATTGTTCTGGCTTGGTCCTCTTAACACACGAGCAATCTGTGCTAAACAATGCTATTCATACCTACCAAGTATGAACATCGCTTTATTGAGCATATCACCCACTTTTCTGTCGCATCTCGATTAGAATTATATGTGCCATAACAAAGTTATATTTTGCATTGAGATACGCGTTAAAAGTAATCAATTTGTGGCAGTTGGGTTTATAGGAATCCTGACTCTCTACAGTGATATGATATTGTCCACTTTAACCATAAGTTCTTATGGTTTTGCTTTTGGTTTTCTCAAAATGCCTCATCAATGGAGATTGTATTTCTCACTTATAAACTCATAATCATTCCCTAAATTAGTCAATGTGGGATTCCCAACCAACAATCCTCACTAGACACGTGACGGTGTCAAGGTAGACACATTAGGGTAAATAATGCAGGTAAAAAACTGGCTTCTAATTTGTAATACCATGTTAATTTTGTTCACTTTGTGCAGGTAAAAAGTTCGATTTAGGGGGAGAGGTGCAGAACTTGCATGTTAGCCTCCATTATCGGTAAATCTAGACTCCGTTTCGTAAGCTAAAGGCTAAAAACTAATTGTTAATTGGGAAAGACAACTCAATGAAAATCTGCTGTAAATATAACGTGGAATCTTCTCTACTTGAGATTCGATAATGTGCATGCCATGTTTTGAGGCATGGGGCAAGGCTCCGGATCAAGTGCAAAACAGACCGTACTTTTCAGGGTTAGGTTAAAAAAGCTGCCGTTTTCGATTGAATAAATAGGATTAAAGAAACACACTTCTTAGAAGTTATTTTGTTCTTATAGGTAAGATATGCATGTGTTCTTTGGTCTATAAACTCTAGTTTATGTATAATATGGTGTGCTTCTGCCCATCAAGTTTAGAAATTACTGAAATCTTGCTCATGTTACATATGTTACATATATGCTAGAGGTTTCTACACATTTACAAACAATGTTGCATTCTTCTTTTCAACTGATGTTGGATCTCATAATCCATCTCCCTTCAAAGCCAAACATCCTTGTTGGCACATTGCCTCATGTCCACCCTCGGGGCTTAGCCTCATCGCTGGCACATCGTCCAGTGTCTAGCTCTAAGATCATTTGTAATGGTCCATACCCATTATTAGCCGATGTTGTCCTCTATGGATTTTCCTTTTTGAGCTCGTCGTCAAGGTTTCTAAAACACATCCGCTAAAGAGAGGTTTTCACACTTGGAATGTTATTCATTATTCATTTCTCAAATTCTGCTTGTTGATGCATGTATATAGTATATATAGTGGTTTGTATTACATTCTTCATATATGCCCATCCTTAACAGTCAAAATATACCTTGTTGTCTCCACATTGTAGGGACCAAATAAGTATAAGCAGGTTACGCTCCTTCTGAAAGAGGCTATAATCCCTCAAGGCTCTGTTATGACAGAGCTTGTCGGTATCGGGCACTGAAAGGGATAAAAAATTCAGAATAAAGAACAACTTTTGGGCAATGGGTGTTGGCAACTTTCCCATAAATTGTGCACAGAACAGTTTACCAAAAGCAGGGTGATAGCTTTGGGTTGTGGCTTTCCATTTTAGGCTGCTTTTATGAATTCAATCGTCCATCCAAGTGTCGATGGTTGCAAAGTGATGGGGTTAGCCATACCTCTTCCAACTTTTGATTTCCCATGACAACATGATCTCCACGCCGCCATGTCGTTTTTTGCTTCACTCTTCTTCATTAAGCTAAACCCTAAACACTCTCATATTACTCCTCCTTTTCTCTTAAAGTTAAAGCCAATAATATTTCTGGTCCACTACTCCCCAAAAACTACTACTGTTTATGTAGCATTAAGCCAATTCTATATTACTCCTTTCTCATATTTTGCCACATTACCCTCTCTTTTACTATAAGTACCGATGACATGGCCCAAAATTAGTGGGAGATTTAAAATTAGTGGTAGATAAAGTAAAAAAATTGTTAATTAGCTAATTAAAACGGAACTTCTCGGTAGTGGCTCCTTCTATGTCTCATTTCATAGAGAACCTCAAAGTGGCTCTATTTCATTATATTCCATTCATTTAATATCCCGAGATAAAATATCCTGAGATAAGAGATGTCATTTATAGTCTATTTGTTTCTATTTCTATATATATATATATATGGAAAGTAAAAAAATTATAATAAGTCAGAAATTGCAATAGAAAAGAAAAAGGGAGGTTTGTGATGATTTTAAAATCTTTTATACTAGGTAATCTAGTATTCTTATGCACGAAGATAATCAATTCGATGGTTATGATTCGGACTCTATTATAGATTTCTTACCAGAGTTCTCTTTTCTTAATCTCATTGGTCGAATTTTCATGATTCTTCTCGGTCGAATTTTCATGATTCTTCTCTTTTATCCGATCTTTTTATTACTTATTCGGACTCTATTATAGATTTCTTACCAGAGTTCTCTTTTCTTAATCTCATTGGTCGAATTTTCATGATTCTCCTCTTTTATCTGATCTTTTTATTACTTATTATGACCTATTGACAAAAAAGTGTATCAATTTGGACCATAAATTTCAAATTTCGAATTTAAATAAGTTTAATTTGTTCCTTAATTTTAACAAAAAAAAAAAAAGAATAAATAAGTGTGAAATTGGTTAATTCATTAATTTCAATAAAATAAAATAAAAATAAGTTTGACCAACCCATAATTTAACAATTAAATAATTTTACTAAAATTTAAAAAATGATGATAAAAAAAAAAAATTGTTTTTCTCTAAGATTTTATTGATTCAGAAAATAATAACCTTTGATCCTTTATTGTTTAAATTTATTATTACTTTTGTCCAAAAATAAAAATAAAGCTGGAAAGCAATGACAAAAATTCTTTAACATCTTTGTGATGAAACCAATCACGNTTTTTTTTTTTTTTTTTTTTTTTTTTTTTTTTTTTTTTTTTTTTTTTTTTATTTATTTTTTTTTTTTGAATTGGTTGGATAGGTTTAGGTCATGCTTTATTGGGCCCCACGTGTCTCTCCCATTTCTCCCATAAATACCCAACACTCCCTCTTCCTTCATCCCCTTTGCTCTCTCTCTCTCTCTCTCTCTCTCTCTCTGAGCTTAGTTTTGTGCTAACCATGGGGGAACAACATGTTGGGTTTCATAGTGAGGTTCCTGACAACCATGCCTTCACTGCCACTGAAATCCAAGAGCTTTTATCCCTCTTTCTACTCAACCACGCCACCTCCGACTCCCAGGCTTCCAATCCCACCACCACAGACCAGAGGAAGCTCCGCCGTATGTTATCCAACCGGGAGTCTGCCCGCCGCTCGCGGTGGAGGAAGAAGAGGCATTTGGAAGATCTCAACAATGAGTTGAACCGGTTGATGACCCAGAACCGCCACTTGAAGGACCGGCTCGCCCGGATTCTCAACTGCCGTCATGTCGTTTTGACACAAAATGATTGGTTGTGGTTGGAGTCCGTGGGCCTTCGCTCCAGGCTTTCGGATCTTTGCCGGATCTTGACCGCCATGTCATCGCCGTCCAACACGTTCACCTAAATAGGAAAAAAAAAATAAAAATTATTGGAAATAAAAAATTAAAAAATGTTAATGCTTTTTTTTTTTTTTCTTTTCTTTTCTTTGAATAAAGGCTGCTTTTGTGGGGGGGAAAATTAAGTAAATTATTTTCTGTTTTAAGTGAAAATTATTATTTTTTTAAATAGTATTTTTCAGACTAAAAAATTGGTTAATCAAAATAGTCTATATATATATATATATATAGTCGAGTTTTTTTATAATATAGTTAACCAATAATTATCTATTTAGCTATGAGGTCTATAATTCAAATATTGACTCAAAAATTGATGAGCGTTACTGATATGTTTGGCAATTTTGTACTGTTCGTGTGGGAGAAAAAAATTAACAAATATATTGCGCTTTTGTGTTCTAAAGTGTTGGATGATGAAAGTCTCCGCTAATTTAGGGAATGATCATGGGTTTATAATCAAATAATACTCTCTCCATTGGGGTGAGAAAGCATCATGAGAGTTTATGCTCAAAGTGGACAATATCGTACCATTGTGGAGAGTCGTGTTCATCTAACGTGGTATCAAAGCAACGGGCAAAGCCCGCATCAACTTTTTATGTAATAAATGCATCACTTCCAGAAGTTGGGGTTTGTTGCACGTATTAGCTCTAGAATTACTACGGTTATTCGAGTAGCAAATACGATCAAACAAACTATAACTGATTTAACGAGTCATTCGTAGTTTCACCGTTTGAATTAGTTCATACTTACACATGCATGGCTTAATCTTTGAGATAAGCATATGATTACTAGTAGAATCAACCAGATAAAAGTTGATAGGGCAGAAATTTGAATGATGAGTCGCCGGCACGACGGTCGTGCAATCCGTCGAATTATCATGAATCATCATATGACTTAATCTTTATGTTAGATGTTCTTTACGTTCATCTAACATAAAGAACATACATATTTTATAATTTACATCTAACCGTTATTAAGAGACAATCTGTAAGATTCCACATAGATTGGAAAGAGGAACGAGTGTCGATGTTGGGCCCTAAAGAGGTAGATTGTGAGATCCCACATCGGTCGAAAATGGGAATGAAACATTCTTTATAAGCGTGTGGAAACCTCTGCTTAGAAAACACGTTATAAATTTTTTGAAGAGAAATATCTAGTAGCGATGAATTCGGGTTGTGATACAAATGATATTGTGACAAGTTCATTAAATAATTTATCTAAAATTTTAAAATTTATTATGGTAATGGTTAAGATATGGGTTAATGTTTATGTGGATATATTTTAATTTATCTAATTTACTTATTTTCTATTAAAAAAAAAAAAAGAATTTGGGTGAGAAAAGAATCTTGACCAATGAGGAGCCTTCAAATTTTTTAAATATTATCATAAAGCCAATAATTATAAACAATAATAATAATTAATAAATAAATAAATAATAAAAGGGAATTTGTAAGAAGGGAATCTTTTGGGCGTGGGATGCACGTGACTGACTGTCTGGTGAATCACTGAAACCCATGCCGTTGTCCACAAAATTCTATTTTTACAGATTTAATTTTTATTATTTTAAAAATTAGGATTTTAATTATTGAAATTTTTATCTAAAATTGCTCACGAGTCGAGAGGGTGGCCGAGCCGATTAATGAGTAACACGTTATTACACTTTAAAATCTCAAATAACTCAATCAGACGTGGATTCGACTTTTCTTATTGTCTAAACCTTTGAACTCTCTTCGTCGAAGCTTCCTTTAGAAATAAATGATGGTCCACTACAAGTTCAAATACTTACTACTCGTGTCAGCATAGTTTTTCTGTCTACTTTATGTTGTTTTCATCCTAGCTGTAATCTTTTGAATCACATCATTCATGACTTGGACTGACTTGAGGTGCTAGTAACAGACGTTCACTTATCGAAGACCTACATCTCTTCCTATATACGTTCAATGTCTTCTAAAGTTTGATTCAATTGTTCTATTTGACCATCTATCGTGCGAAAATCTAAACAAGTGCTTCAAGCGCTCTATAAACTTCTCCATAAGAGGATCATTGTCGAAGAAAATTGAGGCAAGCACTTGTGCAACCGAAATATCTTTTCCATGTATAACTGTGTTCAATTCTCAATCGAGTTTGACTTGGTGAGTCTATTAATATGAACCAAATCATAAGTAAATCTCTGTGCAAAGAACCAACCAGACTGACCTAGTGGATAAATTAGGAATACAGAAACAAAAACATCAATTGGGCCCGAGAATGCGATTGTNCTAGGCGCAAAGAACCAACCAGACTGACCTAGTGGATAAATCAGGAATACAGAAACAAAAACAGCAATTGGGCCCGAGAATGCGATTGCATTATAAGGTCGCAATTGAACAGATCGAGCAAGTTCAAATTGACGTAACATGAAACCTATTAGTCCGAAAGCACCGTGGAGAGCAACAAAAGTCCACAAACCACCTAATTGACACCAACGAGTAAAATCTCCTTGTGCTTTAGGACTCCATAGTAACAACAAAGAGTGTGCTAAACTATTAGCACAAGTCGAAACTGCGGCGGTTAAGAAGTTGCATCCTTCCAAATAGGAACTTGTCCATTCATGGGTGTCATTCTAAGCAACCTCACAATAAAAATTTATAGTTGTTTTTTCCATCTTTGCCTCCACACTTTCCCTTGACTCGTACCGATCAGAATCTGACCCCACAAAAAATTGAGCAAAAGGGTGTTGAATTAGCCTATTTCACTTGCTAGCATACCAAACATTTACTAATATACTATATTATCTATCTCTTTACAGTATGCCAACCGTAATACCATTTTAAATCCTGATATATCTTTAAACTACCTAGATGCACCAAAAACGTAGAATTGTGAGCCTAAACCAAACTCACATCCTTAAGCTTATCACGGTCGAGCACGTAGAGTTTCCTTTGACAAAGGAGACCATTATAAGAACAGGGGACATTCAATGTAGATCTCTAAAACAAAAAATGAAAACAAGAAGAATAGAAGAATTAATCAAACGAGTGAAGTGAAAGAGCTTCATCTCTTCGGGTGATGACTCGAGCAAAGGAGCTCGTGTAGTCCTCACTCGAACAAAAAAAATTCCTTCGTGTTTCCTTTTTCCCTATATATAACAATCAGAATCATGCACAGAGTTGAGCTAATATCAAAACTCGAGATAAGAATGATGTTATCACGTAATATTGTATGGTCCCTACACGACACCATATGAGTCCAAAGTACAATATTCTAGTCGATAACAAAGAAAAAAAAAATCGCTATCAAATGTCACAAGTAAAGAAGAAATCGAGTAAAAAAAATAAAATAATTAAAGTAATTTTTTTTTGTATCCTAATTTACCTTTAGAAAAAGAAAGGAAAAATGGAAGTATGAGTTCTACCTTCCTTTATAAGCTTTTATAATTCAATAACGCATAGTAATTTCATAACAAATTAGGAAAATGCATTTGTCTCCTTATATTATAAACTTCTATTTTCTTTAAATAAAATGCCCAATAAAAAATTAATTAATTAATTATATTATGAGATTATGAGTGGTAGCTTTTATAATTGATCAATCACACCAGGAAAAAGAAAAGGCTAATTTAATTAATTAAAGTTAAGTTAAGTTAAGAAAAGAAGTTACGGGAAAGTAATCTCCATAATTCAAAGAGGGGAGGGGGCTGCCGACTCTTTTTCCTCGGGGTGCACACGTGGACGGTCCAGATTGAAGGGCTTCAACAGCTAATCAAAAAGCCATAAAGGGATGGGAGATAAAAAAGGAGGGTGGGAATAGGTCAGCCACGTGTGCGTGGTTGACGGAAGGAACTCAGCCTCACAGTTCATGCCATGTCATCTAATCTAATTATCTACGTATCATTTCCTCATTGGTTCCCTTTTTCCTTTTTTTTCCTTTTAATTTTAGTTAAAGCTTAATTTAATCACTTTATTTTGAGGGCAAACAATTTCCATGCTTAAAATGAATTATATATATATATATATATATATATATTATATAATTTTACTAGATATAGTCTGACTATTTGTATAAAGAATCTTCTCACGCGGTTTCTTACTTAATTTTTCTAGATAGTTTGTCATACATATCATCTTCTTTGTAACTTCAACTATTGCCACGTACTCAGCTTTAGTAGATGAAAGAGTAATACAATTCTAAACTCATACCATTATCTGTGGCTTGCTCCCATTTGGTTGTATCCTCTAACTGTATGGCCTCATCATCAGATTCCCTTTCATCACCCAGCAACAAATAGTGTAATGGAGGTGAATACCTACTTTGATGGTTATGGATGATTTTCTCAACATCTGCGCAGGTGTCACTTGCTCCACTATAATTCCCCAGCAACAGTCTTAGGAGTTTCTTGAGTATCTGTTATAACATCATTAGGTGAATTTTTCCACTCTAGTTCCTCAGCAACAGTCTTAGGAGTTTCTTGAGTGGAGGTGAATACCTACTCAAATGGTTCTAGATGATTTTCTAAACACCTGTCCAGGTGACACTTGCTTCACTCTAGTTCCTCAGCAACAGTCTTAGGAGTTTCTTGAGTGGAGGTGAATACCTACTCTAATGGTTCTGGATGATTTTCTCAACATCTACTTGAGTGTCACTTGCTCCACTCTAGTTCCTCAGCAACAATCTTAGGAGTTTATTGAGTATCTACTACAGTATCATTAGGTGAATTTTTATGAAACTTAACGTTAACTCCCATTTGCTTCTTTGTCTCGGAACCTTTCTTCTCTTTGTACTTGTACAAAACATTTTCATCAAAAGTCACGTCACAATGTCTCAAGATTCTTTTGTTCTTGTCATCCTAAAATATGTAACTGAACATGTCAGAACTATAGCCTGAAAATAGCACTTCACTTCACTTCACAACCTTAAAGTTTTTTTTTTTCGATTTATAAAATTAAGAGAAAAGGAGGGGAACTTAAAAGTTGGGCCTACATTTAGCCCAAACAAAATATTTGATCCAGTTTAAGGGAAAGAAAGAAAAACGAGGGTATGGAACGTAATATACTGTAGCGAAGAGGGTATTTCAGTAAACAATACATTTTCAAATTGGAGAACCGTTTGAAACACAGATCCCGCCCAGACCAGTTCACTTTGTGATAGAATTCATTAGCCCTAGATCCGAGAAGGAGAAACTTCAGTGCGAGAGAGAGGGAGAGAGCTCAATATGGAGAAAATCTGCGTTGCTGTTCGATTGAGGCCATCTGTATCTCAAGATTCAATCCGTGGAACGTACTGGAAGATCGACGACAATCGAATTTCGCTTCACAGAGCTCACGACACGCCAATCTCTGGCAATTCCTTCGCTTTTGGTACATTCACAATCCACTTCTCTTCTACGATTTCTCACATATCTTTAGCTTATATTTTCGTCAAGTTGCTTAAGTTTCTTCTCGTAATAGCTCATATCTTCTTATATTTGATGCTGTCTAACGCTGTGGAACTTCTGTTTTGGACTCTAGATCATGTGTTGGACGAAAGCTGTACGAACGGTAGTGTTTATGAACTTGTTGTTAAGGATATCATTCATGCTGCTGTTGAAGGTTTTAATGGTATGCTTCTCTCTTTCTTCGTTCACCGTTTCATATGCTAAAAGGTGATTGAGGATGTTGTCCTCTTTAGGAGGAAGGTTGTTATATCGAACCATTTGGAATGTATCTTTGTTTGATCGTAGTACTGATCATAATTGATACGATGATCGTGGTCGGTTTATATGCGTTTGCGTTTATATCTTGACAACGGAACTCATAGTTGAGACATTGCAGGAACCGCTTTCGCTTATGGACAGACCAGTAGTGGTAAAACGTTCACCATGAATGGTTCTGAAAGTGATGCAGGAGTTATTCACAGAGCTGTGAAAGACGTGTTTGAAAAAATTCACACGGTAAATTCTTGTTTTGGATCTTGAAGTCAATATGAAATGCTTACAGTTGCAAGATAAATCTTGTAACTCACCATTTTGCTGCGTTATCAGATGTCAGATCGTGAATTTCTGATTCGAGTTTCCTACATGGAAATTTATAACGAAGAAATTAATGATCTATTAGCAGTCGAGAACAATAAGTTGCCAATTCATGAGAGCCTGGAGGTTGCTATTCACTCCCTATTATCTTCTCATTCTTTTCTGTGGCATCTAAAAACAGAACTGACATGGCTCTCTCTTTAGCGTGGAATATTTGTTGCAGGTCTCAAGGAGGAAATCGTCAATAATGCTGATCAAGTTTTAAAGCTCATCGAGCAGGGTGAAGGTATGGAAGAAAAATTAACTGGGACATTGGTTAAATTTCATTTCTGTAAATTGAAACACTAAGAAATATCTGTAAATTTTTTCCTGCAGTAAATAAACACTTTGGTGAAACAAATATGAATGCCAGGAGTAGTAGGTCGCACACAATATTCAGAATGGTATGTTTATGTTAGGACTTTGGACGGGGAGCTCCTTTTACCAATACCCTTTTACATACGAGTTCATCTTGTGCAGGTAATTGAAAGCAAGGGGAAGGACACCGCTGAGACTTTGAGTGCCGATTCCATACGTGTCTCTGTATTGGTTCGTACATTTCCACCATCCGGCATAAAACTTAGTCAAAGATAATAATTCATGTTTTTTCTGATTGTTTCTGTTTCCTACATTTACGCCCTTTTTTTCACTTGTATTGTCGGAAATAGAATTTGGTAGACCTAGCTGGGTCTGAGCGAATTGCTAAAACTGGAGCTGAAGGAACACGTTTGAAAGAAGGCAAGCATATTAATAAGAGTTTAATGATTCTTGGGAACGTTATCAATAAGCTAAGCGAGGGGGTTAGGCAGAGGTAATTTCTTCTCCTGGAAACTCCTTTTCTTTCATGGAAGAACAAGTGAGTAATTTTTTACTCTGCCTGTACAGGGGACACATTCCCTATCGAGACAGTAAGCTGACGCGCATACTCCAACCAGCCCTGGGTGGTAATGCTAAAACTTCAATAATATGCACTATAGCTCCAGAAGAGGTATATCCAATGAACTGTTGTTTCAATTCTCTTGTTTAGTGCATAATGGTGTGCATACTTTCAAACGTACACAAACACACATGTACATGTGCCCAACATACCATTGCACAGTCAGTTCAGATTCAAATCTGCTTAAACATATCCTCTTTGCCTTTAATTTGGATATGCGCATTAGGTACATATAGAAGAAACAAAAGGAACTCTCCAGTTTGCTAGCAGAGCAAAGCGCATCACCAATTGTGTTCAAGTGAATGAGGTTGTTCTTACTCTTATTTTCTTCGTATCTTGCACTATACTAGTTTTCTTTATTATCATCATCATGAAGCAGAAACTATAGTGCATGTTTTTATTTCTGTTTATATTTCAGTGTCCGACAATTTTGAAGTTCTGGCTTTGTTTGGTTAGAACTTAAGCTATATGATTACTCTGTCTTTGTTAAAATTATATTCTTTGGGGTTTCTGCCCAACTTTTTCGATACCATGTGTTTAGTTTTATCATCTGTCAAAATTTGGAGGCACTAATTTTGTATCAAACCCAATTATTTTTCTATATTACATATTCTTTGCCTAAGCTAATTCTCCTTATAATTGCCCCAGATTTTGACGGATGCAGCTTTATTGAAGCGTCAGAATCAAGAGATAGAGGAACTGCGTAAAAAACTTCAGGTGCCCTCATATTTGTCTCATTTGAGAAAAGGACTTCAAGTAGTTGACAATTAATTCTTGTGTAGGGATCACATGCGGAAGTACTTGAGCAGGAGGTTTTGAAGTTGAGGAACGATTTGTTGAAGGTAGGTTTTCTTTTCTTTTCTTTTCTTTTTTTCTTTTTGTTTTTCCTTAGTAGATCTCAGTGTTCAGAGCATGTACTGATAATTGTACGTTCTAGGATCTGCAATATGTAATACTAATGCTGATTTCAAATAATCTGCAATATGTAATACTAATGCTGATTTCAAATAATCCAGTATGAACTTGAACGTGAAAACTTGCAAATGGAACTTGAAGAGGAGAGGAATTCACACAAAGAACGTGATCAACGTATCAGGGAGCAACAGATGAAAATAGAAAGTCTCAATAGTCTTGTCAATCTTTCGGAGTCTGCACAAAACTCCAGTCAAAGTCGAGTATGAAACTAACGCTATATCCTCTAATATTTTGACGTAGACAAGTGTGACTGTGGAATGCCGTTATTGTTGCTTGGTGTTGCCTTTATAGGATTAGCTGGCATGCTCTTGGCTGTAATACCGCTGTAAGATTTTTGTTTTGAACGCCAATTCTAAACTTTGTTGCAACAATCTTTTGTATTGTTTTTGCAGGAACAAGGTTCTTTGAAAAATACTCTCAAGGAAGATTTCAGTGGCAGTTGTAATAAAAGCCTTGAAGATGGATTTGTAACACCTTTTTTCAAGGCAGCTCCTAATGCCTTTGTTGCCAGGCGATCTAATTACTCTATGCCTCCTGAGTGTAGCCCTCTTCCGGATACTTTTAGCAACGTTGCCGATGAGGATACTTGGTTGAAATTGAATAAAGGCTTTGTAGCTGATCTTGATTCACTTCAAACGACTCCTGCGATAAAAGTGAAATCGTTTCCATTTAATGATCTAACTCCGGTGAGTGCTTTTCCGTGTAATGAGGTCTCCTATACGTCATTATGTCGAGGCTTTACCTCTGATAGTCTATAGTTATGAAAGGTTCTAATCTTTTTGTTCTTTTTTTTTCATTAAGTTTGTCTTCCTTGCATAAAAAATGATGAACTCAAATTTAGGTGGTACTACTTTTTATGTCATGCTAATATCTAAATTATATGTGTTCACTTATCTGGTTTTAATGATTGTAGATCTGATACAATTTTAGTTGAATTTCAGGGTCAGGGTCTCTCCAATGAGAACCATAAACAAGAGCTTCAAAATCTCGAGAGACAACTGGAGCATGCCATCATGGAGAAAAATAAACTTCAGGTTGATTTTAACTTGTCTTTCTTTCTGTCATTGTTGATTAAATGAGGTTTGAATAAATTCATACTCATTCTATCCCCTTCTTAATATAAAAATATACCATGATGATGTGAGTTTACTCAGGCAATACTTTTTGTGAGACATTTCAACTCAATTACTTGTGCCATTTATTAAAGGGGCTCACACTGGAGCTAAGCCTGACCCAAATTGCTTATTTACTTCTTATTGGTCCTCATGCTCGTTCATCCATTAACCTTTCTGCACGATTGTTGATAAATGCAGGAAAAGCATGAGAAGCAAGTTCTTGTAAACGATAAACTAATGGCAGAGATATCAGAGCTTCAACAAGAAGCACGAGGAATCAAGGAACTTCCGCAAAAGATGTTCAATTCTTTGGCGATTTGTAAAGATGTTTACATGGACATCCTATCTTCCCTGAAGGTACAATTTGATTCTTATATTTACACATCTTCACATCCCTTAGCAGTTTTTAAGAGCATCAGTTAGGTGACACCAATTTTTATTGTATCCTTCTATTACTAGAATACCACACATGACGAGAAATCATCAACTGTAAAATTGCTATCAAGCACCGGCGAAATTGGAACATGCCTTTTTACTACTCTGGAAGCTCATTTAACTACAGCCATGAATGGGCAGAGTGGTCTACCAGTGAATGATTCACTTAGTCAAGAGCTTCACGATTTACTTCGTTCGAGGGTGAATAGCATAATAGAATCTCTTGTGTTATCAGAAACATCCATTGTTGTTGGTTGTGAGCAAAGTATGGATCCCTCGAGCACTCATCAGTGCAAGGTAAGCATTGACTACAAATGGTATCTCTTTTAAGGCATTTGAATGATTCAGATAATCGTACTTATTTGTAACTATGAACACTTTGTGACAAAGGGATGTGCTGAGGACGACTTATGGAAGGAAAGGTTGAGTACTGAACTTGATGATATCAGGGAAAGATACCATGGTCTCGAGAAAGAACTAGCATCCAACAACCAACTCTTGGAGTCATCGAAGCAACAATATGACAACTTAGAAAGAGAATTGAAGGTTGTGCAAGATGAAAGAGAGTCTTTGCGTAAAATGGTCTCTGAATCTGTTCAGAAACTGAAGGTGGAGAAGGAGCAGAAAGAAACCGTACTGAAGGAACTGATCACTGAAATCACGAGACGAAAAGATCTAGAAGAAGGGATTAAGCGATTCAGTGCTGCATTTGCCTCTCGACACAGATCATTCATGTCATTCAGCAGCGAGGTAAGGTCCAAAACTGAGGAACTGAAGACCCAGAATCCGGTTGTTGCTGTACCTGTTCCCAAATCTCTTGGGGGTTGAAAATTGGGCATTGATTTAATTAATAGAACTCATGCACGTTTTTTGCCTGTTGTATTATGTTTAGGTGATCATGTATGTACCATTGATTCCTCAAAATGATCCTCCTTGCATGTCAACTTGTGTTGATTCGCCTGGGGAACAAGATTTAATATACAGAAATTATGTTTAAATGGTTTATATTATATTAAGAATTCAACTTCAACTTGGCTGGAGCTTTTGTCAATTTTTTCTTTTACCATTTGTCGTGCTAATTAAGGAATATATGTATTGGTATGAGGTCTTTTGAAGAAGTCCAAAGTAAAACCACGAGAGCTTATGCTCAACGTGGACAGTATCACACTATTGTGAAGAGTCACGTTCATCTAACATTACTCTCATTCAATATCACCTCTCTGTTGAGGATTGTTGGGAGTGAGTTACACATTTGACTAATTTAGTTGAAGATCATGGATTTATAAGTGAGGAATATTATCGAGGCGTTTTGGGAAGCCCAAAGCAAAGCAACTATGAGAACTTATGCTTAAAGTGGACAATATCATACCATTGTGGAGAGTCGTGTTCGTGTATCAGAGTCATGCCTTGAATTTAGTCATGTCAATAAAATCCTCAAATATCGAACAAAGATTTGTGAGCCTCGAAGGTGTACTAAAAAATGATTAAAGTGTCGTACAAACGGTGTACTTTGTTCAAGGGCTCTAGAAAAAGGAGTCGAGCCTCGATCAAGGGGAGGCTATTCGAGAGCTCCATAAGCTCAGGGAAAGCTTAAGAGAGAGAATTGTTGCGGATTATTGGAAGTAAATCCCACTTAGTTAATTTAGTAGAAGATGATAAGTTTAATTCTCTGTTATAAATTATATATATATTATTTCATATTATAGATGGTTGAAATTAATATTAATATATTAAATATAAACGTTAAAAAATATATATATATATATATATATATATTAAATTATATATATATTATTTCATATTACAAATGGTTGAAATTAATATTAATATATTAAATATAAACGTTAAAAAAAAAATATATATATATATATATATATATTATTTCATATTACAGATGGTTGAAATTAATATTAATATATTAGATATAAACGTTAAAATACATATATATATATTAAAAAAATTTCCTATAATTGTTTTTTCAAACGGCATTTAAATATGACGGTTTTTCGTTTTAAAAAATAATAATAATAATAATAATAAAAAAGCCCAACCATGTCAGCCTGGCTTGTTGGACGTGGAGATTTCGTCAAAAAGCTCTATTCGGTGCGGCTAGGGTTTTGAAACAGAATCTTTGAAGAACTAGGGTCTATTGTTCTCTATAAATCGCGCAATTGAATCAAAACGAGTGCATTGCCGTTCCCTCCCCTGCTCTACGCTAAGTTTGTTCAACCTTTTCTCTCCGTGCTTGCTCTATTTTTTTGTTTCGCACATTTGAGATCTAACTGGCTCTTTCCTCCCGCTTCTTACCATTTAGAAATGGATGCTGTGATATAATTTCTCAGATAGTATAGATCTAATTGGTTCTGTGTTCGTATATCTTTCTAGAATCTTGATATCTTTTTGTTGAATTCTTCGAGTTGGTGAAGCATTTTTATTGGATGATTCATTCGATGAAGTTATTCTATCTGTTCTTCGATGCGTATGATAAGGCTTGGTTGCGATGATTATAAAATTTTAATGTTCTGAATGCTAATGCCATGGCATGACAGACACTTTACACCCATAGAATATGAGCATCGTGCCTTAATTTTGTTTTTTTTTTTTTCCTAATACTTTCTGGTTCTGTTCTTCTCTGCTTTACTTTACTGAAATCTTCCTTAAAAGATTATACCTCTAGCTTCATTAGATTCTATCTGTTCTTCGATGCGTATGATAAGGCTTGGTTGCGATGATTATAAAATTTTCATGTTCTGAATGCTAATGCCATGGCATGACAGACACTTTACACCCATAGAATATGAGCATCGTGCCTTAAATCTGTTTTTTTAGTACCTCTGGTAATGTTCTTCTCTGCTTTACTTCACTGGATTCTTCCTCAAAAGATTATACCTCTAGCTTCATTAGATTCACTCGTTTCATTTGGTTCGTGTTTGATTAATTTGATTGACTGAGATTTGAGCAGTATATATGTAGCTGTATTATTTCATTGTTTGTTACTCTAGTTTTGTATATATGTAGCTGTATTATTTCATTGTTTGTTACTCTAGTTTTGTGTCCGAACCATACCATATTGTTTCTTGTTGTTCTAATTGTTGGGAGGTTTATAATCAAGGAATATTCTCTTATTCTCTCTATTGGCATGAGGCCTTTTGGGAAAGCTTAGAACAAAGTCATGAAGTGGACAATATCATACCATTGTGAAGAGTAGTGTTCATTTAACATTGCATCAGAGCCATGCCTTAAATTTAGCCATGTCAATAGAATCCTCAAATGTTGAATAAAGGACTTCAAAGAGAAAGGAGTTGAGGGCTCCTTAAAGGCATAGTAAAAATTGACTAAGACTTCAAAAGAAGTAGTACTAGATTAAGTGGAGGCGAACATTCGTACTTTGTTTGAGGGGAGTTGTTGGATGAAAGTCCTTGACTCATTGGTTTGATTGAGGCCTTTTGGGGAAACCTAAAACAAAACCATGAGAGCTTATGCTCAATGACAATGTCATCATAACAAAGTAGACTATCATACCATTGTGTAGAGTCGTTCATTAACACTAATGATATTGTTCTATTATCAACCACCTGTTGAGCAATGTCTTGGCGTTTAGATGACACTATTTTTGGATATTTTTGTTGGGGATATGATCGTATATGTGTGTCTATTAAAAACCAGCGGATTCAAAATCGGGTCGGGTTGACCTTGAATCCGGGGCCCAATAGCCCAATAACTAGCGCAACATAAACTCGCCTCATGGCCCAAGCCCATCGCAGTCTATAATCCAGAACGAGGCAGATGTGGCCCACGACACTTGGGCTAATCTTGTGCCCAATGTCTTCTAGCGCAGGCTCTCAGCTCAATTACAACGGAGGCATGGCCCACTAGCGGAACGTAGCTTTTTCTATGATCGCAAGCGAACGACCTGTCACCCGCACACTGACCCGAGTATACAACCGCGCCTCCCCTACAACCGTACCTCAACCACGGCTAGACCAACGTTCGTCTCCCATGTTCCTCGGCGGCTCTAACATGTTGCAACTCGGTGGGCCATATAGATTGACTTGTGTTGTAAAGGATAGACTTAAACTATCGCGAGGATAAATGAGTGATTTTGACTTAGGTCAACTATGTAAATGCATTCATTGTTGGATTGGTCGAACGATGGATGGTATACACCATGCCATATAAAATTTAAGGGAAGCCACGTTTGCTTGTTGTCAATTCGTTTATTCGACTTCTATTCACATCTGATTTATGTAGTGTTCGATCTTCTCAACTCAATTTTTGTTCATTTATGCTATAGCCATACCTTCATCAATTGATTTCATTTGTCTACCTTCGACCACAATGTTTACAGAACTGTTCTTAATCTCGATTTTAATTTGATCTTTTGATTCTCAATCTTAATTTTCTGGTAGTTTACATTTCCTACCTGCAACCTCTTCACCCTCATTATCTCCACTCCAGGGAAGGTCGTATCGATGGGTATTTGTGCATGAGGAGAACTTAGTTCAATGTGGTTCAAGTTCAATCACTCTTGTTTGGCTCATTCAGTTTATGGTAGAGTTACGATTTTTCGACTAAGTATTTGCCGGTTAAAAGGAGATTTGGAATAGAGTTTGTTGTTTACCCCAAATTGGATTGAGATAAGTGATTTTTCAACTACGTAAGAGTTAAATATGTATGCATGTTGAAATATTATTTTGAAATGTTTATGTGACATCTAGCATGTATTGAATGACTAGGTTAATTGTACCATCATTGCTACGCTACGAGTTACTCACTAAATATTTTTACTTTCAACTTTTCAAAATATTATTTTAGGTAAAAGTAAGACAATTGTTGATTGCGTCGTGGGTCTACATCCTCATAATTTCGTTTTTCCTTCTAAAAAATCGTTCCAACAGTTTATGAACATTGTTTCTTTATGTGTTGGCAAAATTGATTTGTGGTTCCTACGATTTAATATATATTTTTCTTTCCAATAGTTTATGAACCTTGTTTCTTTATGTGTTGCAAAACTGATTTGTGGTTCCTTCGGTTTAATACGTATTTTGGACTTTGTTTAGAATGACGTGTGTTTCCAAATGTTTTAAAGGGCTCTAAGCAAACTTTGTTTATTTTATTAAAAATAATCTTTCTTTTCTCGAGTTTTAAAATGACACTAGCATGCATTTAGTAACGATCTTAGTCAATCTAGGTTTAGAAAACTCAAATTATTATTAGTTTGGAATCTCGTTTAAATTAAAAAAACGAAAAGTTTGGTAAACACTAAATATTCTAATTTTGTTAGGGATGTTTAGGCTCAAAAGTTTCATAATTCGAGATACGCAAACAGCTAGCTGGAATGAGACGGTTTGACCAAACATGGGCTTTATTAAAAGATCCCTCTTAGAACATCAAATTAATATTATGAAGCAATAATAAGAATCATAAATTTATTTTTCCCATTAAAAACCCAATGCCATTTAATATTAAAACCTACCTTTTTTTATAGAGTAGAGAATAAATAAAAGCTTGGGAATTTAATAATAGATTCATTTCTCGATGGAATAATTAATTATGAAAAATAAAAATAAAAATAAAAGAAATTAGGTTGGAAAAAGATATGGAGAGGGCAGCGAGCCAAGAGCCAAGAGCCAAGAGCCGATCTCGATATTGCGGCTTGGGTTGGGTTGCAGCTCAAGGGCTTTTATGGGAACTCCAATTTAATTAATTAATTAATTAATGCGTGGGAATATTCGATAATCGAGTCTTTTATTTAATTACAACATTAATTAATATACCATATCGTTATCCTATTCAATTTTATTAATTTTTTTTTTAAATTTGTTTTCGATATTAAATTATCTAGGGCTCATGTGGTGACGAATTTTGTTAGTTTGTTTACCACGCTCGTGTTACGAGAATAAAAATGTTGTATTCTATCATCGATCTAAACACAATTCAATGAATATCAAATACCGATATACGATTTGATTTATCTCTTGCACCAGTACATTTGTATATAGGTTTACCGAACACTATAATTTAAGCTCGAAAGGGAGAAAACAGTCAGTGAAATAAAGGGTAAGGAGAAATTCCTTCTCATTAGCTGAATAGGATCGGGAACAGAGATTATACTCCTCATCTTCGTCTCGAAACCCACCAAATTCTCATCCCACCTTGCTCATTGTATATAATATTATAAAGTGCTTTATTGAATTTAATTTTAATTTTATTTTTTTATGAAATATTATTGTTTTTATTAAGATGGGTTTATATTTATATAATTAAAAATTGAAAATTTTAAATAAATACATATTATTGTTTTTATTAAGATGAGTTTATATTAGGACGGGCACAGCAGCTACATGGACCCCTTCCTTTCTGTTGTTGCCAGTGCTTTCCCGGACCAAGCCGGAATTCTTTATGAGAAAGGGCAGGCAAAGCCCGAAGACTACTAATTGGTTTTAAGCGGCTCATAAGTTTTCCCTAATCTCATGCTACGTATAATTAATGAGGAAAAAAAGAAATTAAGGAATTAATTAAATTATGTTTAATGATTACCAACGCATCCCTAATCAAACTCTATTTAAACCACTCTATTATGGCAGGGAGACAGAAATAGAAGGAAAATGTTTAATAATTTCATAAATATTCATTTATTTATTTTTAAATAAATTTTGTTTAATTACATCTTTAGCCCTTTAAAAATATTTTACAAACAAAATATATTATAGTCGCCACGTAATAATATATATATATATAATATGTAATATAAAAAGGGAAGATCGAATTCCAAAGAGATTAAAGGGCAAAAGGCATTGAGAAGCCAAGAAAGAGTGGCCTAAAAATGAATAGCTTCAAGGGTTCATTGTTGCTACACCCCTCGGTTTGTGCGAATGGACACCCTCACCCACGCCCACACATCGTCTTTAATAAGACAAATCTTTTTGATCAAATAGACAGTAGGGTCACTTACCTGATTGCTTTAAGCCGTTGTCACCAATTTATTTTTAATGAAAGTTTGATTTTTTCATTTGAAATCCAAATAACCTATGTGAACCCATAACATCAATTTCATGTTTAAACTTATGCAAAAGCTAAATTTTTCAGTGGTAGATGTATTGGACTTTAGGTAGACATTAAATATCTGGCATGATTAGAGTCTTTAAAAAGTTTATATGTGCTTGTTATAATATTATTTTCATACCAAATTTAAACAGTTTAACAATTTTCAGACTTTTTTTATTTATTTATTTATTTATTTTAATTTTCAATCAGTTATGTAAAAATGGCTATTGATACTGCATTATTTCTTAGAATATGTAAATTGTATAACTAAAATTTAAATAATTCCAAAAAAAAAATTAGGATAAAAAGGAGAGAAAAATCTAATATATAACCACTTACGGTCGTTTACTAGAACTCTTTTTTACTACACTACCAGACATTTGTAGTGAAATTATGACGAAAAGTACATAAACAATCACATTATTTGTTGTGGGCTTGAATCTGTGTAATATAGATGAACAGTGTTGAAGATTACTGAGAGTGAGTCACACATTTGTTGATTTAGAGGAAGATCATGGGTTTATAAGCGAGGAATACTATCTTCATTGGTATGAGATTTTTTGAGAAGTCAATGTGGAGAGTCATGACTCCGATGTACTTACGGTACGGTAGGAAGTTTATAATAATAACATATTTTAATTATAAAGTGATAAAAGTGTGTTGTCAACAAAACGCCCACATCTTATTCATTTAAAATTCCAAAAGCAAACATATTATAATAAATAAATATAAAAGGGCAACTAAATTTCACGTGCTTCTCTTTATCATATATATATATATATATGTAAATAAATAAATAAATAAATATGCTGATATTAGGCCGGGGAGGAGGGACTGGGCCCGGGCCCATTACGAGAGGGTGACGCAAATCCGGACAAGAATCCAGGATGGGGCCCATCCTCATGGCTGTCGGTAAATGGGAAGCTAGCCTCCTCTATACCCATCGTCCTTTTGGTAATTTTCGCCCACTGTACACGTGTCCTCCCACGTGGCACCATCTTCTCAANATTTTTTTTTTTTTTTTTTTTTAAATATCTTGTCGAGCCAGCTAAGCAACAGCTTTCACAGAGGGTGAATTTGAGTCAGGAGCGTAGAGTATACGCGCGACAAAAGGGATGGGTCAAGCAGGGTGCATTTGATTGAGGAGCGTAGGTGATACGCGCGCCCAACAGGTCGTGAATTTAAAGCGGAGGCGGCGTAGCAAATGCCATTCCCATTTCCACACTTTTCTATGCTTTTTATTGTCTCTTATTTATCATATATATATATATATATATATAATTATTAATAAATAATAATAAATAGTAATAGTAGTAGGAGTAGGAGTAGGGTAGATAGTAATTAAATAAGGAAAGTATAGGGTGTGGTAGATAGAAAAGGATGCATGCAATGGGTGATCGCAATTAATAAAAAAGGGTCAGAACAATGGTAATTACCTGAGTTAATGCTCGTGAGGGTTTTGTCTAGCGAATTTGTATAAGACTGAACTATGAAATATCTATCTCTGGTTGTAAATTTATTAATAGAGAAGATTAATGTTATATACAACTTAGTTTAACTCTATGACAATGAACTCGTGTGTATAAAAGATTGTTTTTTAATTTGCGTAGGTGAGAATAACTTTTGTAATTGATTTAATATGTCTACTGTAATGACCCGAAATTTTCTACTTAATTTAAGGTTATTACTGTATTCCTATCATAAACACGGAAATACTTTATTTGAACTTTCATAATACATAACTTGAAAATAATAACTTAAAATAACTATATAAAAAAAAAGTCTAAAATTGAATTTAGCGTAATAACAGACCAAAATCTCTCTCCAAGTAAATCTGCAGGCAACTGTTAAGAGTCATAGGTTGAGTGAGAGGTCAGTGTGGAGAGAGGTAGGTAAGTTTTATTTTATTTATTTTATTGGTTAACTAATCATTTTTAGTTATTTATTTATGGATTATTTTTTTTTATTTGGACGTATATATTTTTTTTTATAATTAATTTTATTTATTTATTTGTTTATTTTTGTCGGACTTCAAATAGAGAGCTAGAAGCATAATTTTGTGAAATAGAATCCATTCCTTTTCCATATTTGAAAGCAAATGATTAGTTCCATTAAATGTTTGATTTCGAGACTTAAATAATATTGCTCTACTCTCTCATTGGTTCCAAACAGACTTTAGTTTATAAGTGGATCATAAATAAATTATTTATTAAAAAATTTGTGATGCTTAAGGTGAAAAATGTAATTACGAGGTAAAATAGATTTTTGACCAAATTATAATAAGGAAATTATTCATAAATGATAGACTTGTTTGTAATGATTACATCAATGAACCTAACATGTTCTATAATCTACCCATAATTATATGCTGAAAAAAATATATATTTCATATATTAAATATAAAAGAAAAATATATTTATTATATTTGAGGTATTAAATATTAAAATAATTAAAACAATATTCAAATTAGTTAAATATATATTTAGATATCACATCATTTTTAAATATGATTTATGGTATTAATATATTAATATATTAAACCATTTATTTGTAATTATGAAGACAAAATGAGAAAAAGTCAAGACACCGATCTATCTCGACCCTTATAGTCTTTAGAGGTGTACATGGGTCGTGTTGGATTGAGTTAAGAAATTTTTTTGGACCAATGCAAAGGTTCGAATTGGTTGGAGGGGCAAAGAGTTAAGTGGGGACACATTTCCAGTCGGGTTGTAAAAAAAAATATTTTTTAAAAAACCTTTATTTATCGACAATTCATGATTATTCAATACATAAAAGATATTAAAAGTTCACAAACAAATACAAATCAATCCATAATCATTCAAACAAATAAATTCTTCATCAACAACATAACGTTCTCCAACCAACACAAAGACAGAATTTTCAGTTTTAAAAAATGCATTTAAGAAGGCGTAAAATGATAACAATATACTTTAAAATTACTCAAATATATGTCTAATCTATAAACATTATACACAATACGCTTCAAAATAACTTAAAGGTATGCATAAATCCTACCCAAATACCAGTACAACAAACCCTTTTATATAGTTATCTTCATTTGAGTCGACCAAAATATTATCCTAAGAACTCAAAATTCGAACCAAATTTATTCCGTTTCAGAAAATTAATTCAATTCAACTTAAATTGTTATCTAATCCAACCCAAACCTCTGTAATTCAGTTGGGTCTGTTCGGGTCGTCGAGTTTAATGTAGACCTCTAACAGTCCTGCAGCTTGTGCACTCTTGTTTCGATCCCTCCATCTAGCCCTCATATGAAAAGATTAAATAACACAAATGAATATAAAAGTACACGTTAAATAGCTTGCTTGTAGTTTCTTATTTCATACTTAAATCTTATCTCATTAATTTGTTTATTTGATGTATTATTCATATTTAGAAGTATCGTTCTTAAGATATAGGCTTTCTTAGGCTATCCCCACATTAACTTGATTCCTCAGTAACGTTGGTTTTCTTAGTTTCAAGGTTTGTCTCTTCTGAGCTCGCTTCCTCATAAGATCAGTATCGTTGTTCTATAGAATCTTAATTAACGACCAACTAGTCTCATTCGTCATCGTCGTCACCACCAACCTATATATCATAGGTACTCAAGGCATGACTTCACCGTCAATTCCAACCCAAAGTTCTCAGATTCTTTAGTTGAGTTTAGTTGACATCTCCCTAATAATGTCCCATAACGTAAATATAATAAAGGAGGGAGGAGAACCCATATGCTTGCCAATGCTCATTTCGTGTGTTATCCCTTACTCTCATTCGAACAAGATCACGATTAAAGAGCAGTTGAAGACGACCCACAAAACTTGCGTAAAATTATCGTAAAGTTCATGCATTTCAGGGCTTAACCCTGGTTCTACCAACTCATAATCGTAAAAGCACTACTGCAAACTCTGTTTTTCGAGATAGATTCACTATTAGAAAGTTCATTACAAAACTCCTAATAGTCATCATAGTCAATTAAGATCATCGACAATCGAGCACAAGTTTTGATTGAAACCTCAAACAATAGTGTTTAGAAGTTCAATTATAAAACGGGTTTTAAAGACAAGAATTAAAAACGAAACGGAATCTGATATGACCGAGGAGAAGTTAGTGTACGATAGAAAGTTGGAAGAAAAAAAGAAGAAAGCAGCATGTGATTGGAATATAAAATAAGAGATTTGGAATGGTCTTTTAGGTAACAAAAGTAGGAACTCCCCAAACCGACCAAACCAAAGCAATCCCAATCTTGAAGCTATTTCTAGTGCCACACCACACCCAAATATTCTCCCACATGCAATCAAACCATGATATAATAACACGCTCGACGTTAACCGCACTCTTGATAACAGCTGACTTTTAAACGATAAGTGAGTTAAGCCAATTCGTTCTTACGTCGTCTACGGCCAAGCGACGTATGCTCGAGCCTCTAGCCTCGATTTAAGAAAACGAGGGCAAAGAGAGATTTTGAAAGAGAGAGAGTAACAACAACAGCTCACACGACGTATGCTCGAGTCTCTAGCCTCGTTTTAAGAAAACGAGGGCAAATAGAGATTTTGAAAGAGAGAGAGTAACAACAACAGCTCACAGTATATAACTTAGTAAGGAGGAGTTGACTTTAGTGTACAAATGTATTTCTTATTTATAAATTAATAGAAATTAGATTTTTATTGGAGGGTAAAATTGGAATATCAACAACGGTCTGGACCGGGGACGAGGGATCACGTGGTGGTTTGATGCAGCCCACCACACCACCGTCCTAACCCAATTTCAATTCTTTAAAGAAAAAAAAGAAAAATTAAAATTCATTTATTTATTTTTTAAAGTCTGGATAATGACAGATTTTGTTATGTTCTTGTCCAAATTACCGTCCTACCCCTCAAATTTCCGATAATAATAAGAGTGTCCTCATGGGGGATTATAGATTTTTACCTAAAAAAGTGAATTTAATTCAAATAATTAATTTTAAAAAAAAAAGAAAGGAAAATCAAAACTAATATTTTGTTAGGCCCAGAAAATAACGCTTTTTATCATTTTGTTTGGCTGACTTTATTGCAGTTTGAGAAACGTAGGAAGTCTTGTTCATCATGTTTGTCCTACTCTCTCTCTCCAATTATTTTTGTTTATTTTCTCAAAAAGATTAAAATGAAAAATCTGAAGCTCTTAAAAATAAAAAGATAAACATCAAATAAAAGCCTTAAACTATCTTCAAATGTGCCTCCTTCAACCTCACCCGGTCGCTCTCTTTTTTGGGCGAAGAACATAATCAATGTCCCGTTTACTCTGTTCAGAGGTTTAGCTGTTCTTGTTTTTCTTTGGAAAATCTTTGTGGGTTTTGTGGGTTTTGTGGGTTTTGTTGTTTTTGTTGTGTTTGTATGGATTTTGGAGCGGTGGGTTTTGATGGGTTGGTGGTGGGTTCATCGGATATCTCTGGTTTCTCTTCAGATCCTGAAATGAAGCAGAAATGGTACGATTCTGCCTCTGTTTCTGGGTTTTTGCACAAACAGGAGCGATCTGGCAGTGGCGGTGTAGCTGAAATGGAGGATTTGAGAGCCTCTAAGCTCCCTAAAACGTCTGCTTCTTCTTTGCTTAGATCTAATTCCTCTTTCTTTGTCTCTGATTCTAACCAAAATCATCACCAAATGCTCTGTTTTTCATCGCCGAAAGCAGAGCCTCCGCCACTTGATAAGACAGCTTCTCTCTCAGCTGCTTCCGCTAATTTCGTCCGATCCTCCGCCCCAAGAAATGCAGGTACGTTCTGCTTTCAATGCTCGCATTCGGTTCTTCCTTTACTCTGTTTTGTCGGTCCGACTGTCCCAAGTAGATTTGTGCAACTGTTGTGCTCTGATTTCTGCCTCGTTTGGTTTTTGAAGCATTTGGGTGTTTTTTGTTTTTGATTTTGTGTTCTACAGGCGGCAGTTATGGAGGTTTGAACGGTGGAAGCATGCACGGCGGTGGGTTTATAGGTGTTAGAGCTCCGTTCACTCCATCTCAATGGATGGAGCTGGAACACCAGGCTTTGATCTACAAATACATTACTGCTAATGTTCATGTTCCTTCTAATTTGCTCATTCCCATCAGAAAAGCGCTTGAATCTGCTGGCATTCCGACATTTTCCGGCGGATTTCTCCGACCCACTGCNTTTTTTTTTTTTTTTTTTTTTTTTTTCTGTAGATCTCGTGGAAACAGAGCTTAAGAAAATGGCTTATGTTGCGGTTTTTTTTGTAGTGGGGTGGGGAGCTTTCAATGTGGGGTTTTCAAATAACAGTGATCCTGAACCGGGAAGGTGCCGTCGGACCGACGGGAAGAAATGGCGGTGCTCAAGAGACGCAGTTGCTGACCAGAAGTACTGTGAACGGCATATGAACAGAGGCCGCCATCGTTCAAGAAAGCCTGTGGAAGGCCAAGCCGGCCACTCCCACTCCGTCGCCGGAGCCTCCAATATTACCACCGCTGCCACAACCACCACCACCACCACCACCACCGCCTCTAAACTGATTTCTTCTTCTCCACCTTCCATGACGGCGGTACCCAGCAACGCCTCCCCCAACACCATCTCTTGTGCTGGTACTCATCACTTCAAGAACCTGAACCGCGGTGGATCTCATCCGCCTCCCTCCGCCACCGCCCCTCAAATCAACAGGTAGTAAACTTCATTGCCGCCCTGTTCTGTTCATGATCCCCAATAACCAAACAAATCAAGCCCTGAATCTTTTATTTCGGTTCAATTTTTGTGTTGCAGAATGTTCATAACGAACAAAGAGAATGGCGGCGTTGGGTTGCATGATTCATCTTCCATGAACATGAAACAATTCAAACAGCTTCCATTTGCCATTCAGAAACAGAACCCTTTTGAAGAATCTCCAAGAACAGAGTTTACATCTGGCTCTTCCAATTTCCTCCTCAACCCTTCACAAAAGGCTTCATCTTTGATGACTTACAGAGCTTTCAATCCTTCAGAGGGCCTCACTACTTCTCAACAAGCAGCTGAAACCCAACACTCACTCAATTGGCCTAAGAACCAATCCGATAGCTCATCAGTGTCGTGGTCGAACTGGAATCCCGATCTTCAATCCGATAGGACTCAGCTATCCATATCAATCCCAATGGCTACATCAGATTTCAGATCCTCGACGTCGTCTCCCGTTCACGAGAAACTCACTCTCTCGCCGTTGAGATCTTCGCGGGAGTTCGACCCAATTCAAATGGGATTGGGAGTGGGGAATGTAATGGATGAGGCAAACAACAGGCAGGCAAATTGGATTCCCATCTCGTGGGAGAGCTCCATGGGTGGTCCGCTTGGAGAGGTTCTTCATAGCACGAACAACAACAGCGGGGAATCGAAGAACTCGTCAATACTAAACCTGATGACCGAAGGGTGGGACAACAGTTCGTCGCTCGGGTCGTCGCCCACCGGGGTTCTGCAGAAGACTGCGTTCGGGTCTTTCTCGAACAGCAGCACAGGGAGTAGCCCAAGAACAGATAACAACAAGAAGACTCACGAAGGAGGAGTTGGAGGAGGCAGCCAATGCAGCGATCGTTTGGGGTGAATTCTTCATCATCTTTGCCTAGTGGTTAAGAAACAGGTGGAAGAAGAATTTGAATTATATGTTTGTATGTGCTGACCTTCCATAAATAGTTTGTCAGATGAGTTCATTTTGTGTATGTGAAATTTGGCGTCTTTTATTTCTCCCATTTCTCCCAACCTAGGGTGTATCCAATGATATCCAATCATTTAAGCTTGACATGATTGATTTTGTTTGTGAAATGATTCGAATCTCAAGGTAAGCCAAAATTTACTTCCCTTATGATTCTCGACCAGATCAAGCCAAAATTTACTTCCCTTATGATTCTCGACGAGATCATATCCGACTGAGAGCAATCTTGAGATTAGGATGAATTAAGAAAAACTCAAAAGAATTGAAAGTCACTGTCTATGCCAATAGGATGTACTTCTTTTCCAGTGATGATGTACTTCTTTTCCAGTGACTTATAATCATAGAGAATGACTTATAATCATAGGAATTCCAAGGTTAAGCGTGTTTTGCTTAAATTTGTTCTATGTTGCATGGATAGTGAATATTAAGAATTTATGCTTTAATTAGATAATATCGTACCACCTTGAATATTAAGAGAATATGACGACGTAGAGGGATAATATGAACCGTTGAAGTCCATCCACGACATCGTTTGTGGTTATTTCAATTTCATAAAAAATCCAATTTATTTTAAATATAAAAATAAAAATATAAACCTATAAGATAAAAATAAAAATATAAACCTATAAGAGCCATAATTTTTTTTTTCAAATTATGTATATTAAAATAACAAATATTATTTGAGGAGCATATTTTTCAGAATTAAATATTATAAGAAGCTTTTTTAATATATATTGAGGATTATTTCCATCCTCTATTATATAGCTGAATTTTATTGTAAAATACAAAAAGTATATTTAAGAAAATAATTAATTCAAAAAAAAAAAAAAAAAAAAGCCATTAAATAGATTTCAAAAAATAAAATAAAATAGAAAAACTCATCAATTTTCGTGATCCATAGGATAATGCTGCCCTTGAGCCAGGCTCCGGCCGGTGTCGAACCGGCGACCAAGTTTTCCCTTACCACTCTTCCCTCTCTCAAATTCTCAAACCCTAATCCTTTTCGACGCTCTAAATTTATTCCCAGAAGGAATGCTGCGAAGCCGCTTATCATAGCCCTCTCAAAAGCGGAAGGAGCCGTCGATTCGACGAAACAGGCTCTTTCCAACTCTCCAAGTCTGCCTTCTTCTCCCTCCGACCAGACGGTTTTCGTCGGCGATGAGAGTGTTCCGTTGGAAGGCGTCATTCAGTTTGATAAGCCCGATAGGTCTTCTCGATGGAGAAAATGGAGGTAATTTGGGCGTTTTTATGATTTTTTTTCTTGTTTCATCTGTGAATTTAGTATATTGTTCTGTGGTTCTGTGATTCTTCAGCCATGTGGCTCTGCTTGCTGGTGGAGATGTATTGGCTTTGCTTTTGTTCTCCTCAATAGGAAGATTTAGCCATGGTTTCCCTGTTTTTGATTTCGAGACTTTGCGCACGGCGGATCCTTTTATTGCTGGTATGTTTTTATCTGCGCCATAATTTGTAGTTGAATGTTTGTTGGTGGTTCTCTTTTGCTGGATGAATCATTGAAAGTGGATTGTTATAGGTTGGTTTCTGAGTGCTTACTTTCTCGGAGGTTATGGAGAGGATGGGCGTGGTTTAAATGGTTATTCCAAGGCTGTTTTTGCAGCTTCTAAATCATGGGCTTTGGGAATTCCTGTAAGTTTATGGCCTTCTTGTGTTTGTCCTTCAGTGCTTCTTAGTTTTGATATCATTTGATCCTGAAAAGTAATGGTTTCCTCCGTTGAACTAAGACTGCGATCACGAAAGAATTCTTGTTTTACTAGTTATGATATCATTTGATATTAGGTATCACGGTTGTAATTGTCCAAGGCGTGTTGTTCATGGCCGCGTGCTCATTACGTGCCAGAACCCTTGCCTTGTATCACTTTATCGCTTTCTTTTACTGCTTTCATGATGTATAACTTCCTTCTAGTCTTTTCTAAGCGTATGACGTTTCGGCAGAATTATGTCTACGCTTGGTAGACATGAAATGCCCCAGAATGTATTCTAGGGGGATGTGACTAGTCGCCGACTCCTCCCATCTAGATTTTGTATGACCGTTTGGCAAAATCACGTCTAGGCCTGCCAAACTTGAATCGCCTCAAAATGTACTATAGGTGATGCAACTAGTGTCAAATTCTCCTTACCCGAAAAGTTATATGTTATTTAAGCCGTTGTGTTGCCTTTTGCTTGTAGTCATATAACATTGTTTTCCACCTTTCTCTCAATCTTGCTTTCAAACTCTATCAAAATCTCTCAGCCCCGTTTTCTAAAACCTTCTTCTCAAAATGGGACCAGAGTCTAGAGCATACGTTGTCCGGTTGTAGGCAACGCGGTCCTAAATTGGTTTGACTCACTTAGGCTGAGAATGAGTGCCATACAATCGCCAAATTCGCTACTAAGGAAAGTGCGACCGTGACACCGGGCATCCCTTGTTGAGATGATTTATTCTTAACTCATTATAGATAACAGTATCAAGATGATTGTATCTTGACCATCTTATGGATTCTGAAGTTTATGACGTTATATATTGTTCTTTAATCTTTTACTGTACAAAAAGATCACTTTTCTTTGTCTTTTGCAGCTTGGTCTAATAATAAGAGCTGCAACGTCTGGCCATATTCCACCATATAATTTCATAGGGGTAACAATGGGAAGCACGGCTGTCTTGCTCGTTGGATGGAGAGCGATACGATATAAAGTTTTTCCAGTCGATAATGGGAAGAAGAATGATGTATATCGTCGTGGCAACCCATTTGAGCTATTTGAGGTGCGGAAACTTCTTCACTATCAACATCCAAAATGTGCCATATGCTTATTTATGCCATTCCTTTCCATGAATGCTTCCTCGCAAACTGGTTTTCATTTTCATATTCTTCACTGTTTTCTCATCCATGGGCTTTACTTTTGGTTGATCCTAACAGACAAATTGTCTGTATAAATGTGGTGCAGTTGTTGACATCATTGGTGAGAAGATGGTGACGATGGACAAACACCCTCCATTTGCTGTGTTATCTTAAATGGGCTTGGGTCTGGTCTCTAGACCTTACATCTCATGTTGGGTCCTTGGTTTGTTTTTGACGGGCTTTATGTGTGAGGTCGATCTCCAAGTTTTGGCCTGCTCCATTTGGTCAAACAGGCCCAACATAATCCATTGCGCTGGTCCAAGACATGTTGCTTGGACCGCGTGTTGGATGTCTTAGTCATGCTTGTCTAGGATGTGTTGTCTATGGCCACATGCTCGTTTCAAACCCCTTGCTTTCATGTATAGTTAGGTCTTTACTGTTCATGTCGTGTCAATACGGGGGTGTACAATCATTCACCAAAATTATATTTACAGTAGGATGTGACTAGTCGTCAATTCTTCCTACTCGGGTTAGCTTTGGTTGTTGCTTATTTGCTTTTAGCCTATAACATTGCGTTTTTAATATATGCGCACTGTGTATCAGATGGGTATGATCAGCCGACAGTGCCCCTCAATGTCTATGTGGTGCGCACAGCTCCACCCTTCTGATATCCTCTGCACCTGACCCACACACACAGATTTCTTTTGTAAAGTTTATCAAAATGGAGAGTTTTTGGGTTCCTCCGGAAGAAACCACTTCACTTACCGAACGAATATGACCCATTTCCATAAACCCACAAAAATAGAACAAGCAAGACAGCTTCATTTAGTAAAATCTTTTGCTTATTCTTTGGTCTTAAACCCGAAAAGTGGAGTTTTTATGGCTTTCTTTTTCATCATGTTCCTGCCACTGCTAGCTTATCCCCACGCCATTGAACAAAAACCCATAACTTCCATAAAAACTAAGCCTTTCTCCCTGCCTCTCTTCCATTTACAAGCAATCAAAATGGGCATTTGTTGTATATATATATATATATATATATTCATACTGTTTGAGCGTGGATGTCAATTAGGGGAATGGTATTGGTGGTGTCATTATAGTTATTCAAAAGTTCAAAGAAAAAGCATCACATGCTTATTCTTTGATAAAAGAATTGGATGTTGTGTTAGCCCGTTTGAATGGATAAATGAAATGTTGGAGATTAAGGGGCCGCTTAGTTTGTGGGGAAAGAGGGTGGAAATAGACCTGAATTTCTTAAACATGTTCCTTTGTTTTAAATTTTGAAATATGGTGTTTAGTTTGCCCTCCCTCACATGCATGTTAGCATTTTTTAGTCATTCTATCTTTAAAACCGCTCTTATTCATATGTGTTTTTAGTTTATTCATATACTCTTTCTTTACACGGGTGTCACATGCTCATCAATTTCATTCTTGGTTTGTCTTTGAAGGTTAGTCTCTGAACCACATCTTACTGGAAGAGATATTGTTTTACCATTTGTAGCATCTCATGCCCATAATTCATATTTGGATTCGGAATCCAAATTCGACATTTAATGGCTTTGACATTCCTCTGCACATTACCTACTCATCGCTTCTATGAGTGAAGACTATCCTTACATACCAACACAAGTCCTTCCAACATGTTTTGTTCTCACTCACATGCATCTTAGGAAAACATCCAAGAAGTCGCCCAACATAGAATTGTTTCGAGGAAAACACGTTTAACCATGGAATTCCTATAATTGAGTAATCGAAAATAAAGGTACACCTTATTGGTATAGGTAGTAACTCTCATTTTTTTTGAAGTCTTTCTTAGTCATCATATCCTTAAAACTGCTCTCATTCAAACGTAGTCTTGATTCATTCATACAAGTTCCTTTATTCGAGTGTAACAGTTTGAATTTACAAAAGTGAGTTTTCCACCGCTATAAACAAGTCAAACCTGATTGTAGGGGCGGATGTTTTTGTGGTATGTTAATGTAAAGAATGGCAAGAAAATGAAAAGAGGGAAGTATGTTTGAATGGTGTGTGTTTGTGGGGCATTGTGATGTCCAATTGCACATCACATCTATGCTTAAGACAAACCCTAAACCACACATTGCCCAATCTTATCTTATAACCTTATTTATATTTTATGCTTTCCTTCCTATCATCTTGATGAAACTTTGTGATTCTTGACTCATTTGATTTAGATGAAACTTTGTGATTCTTGACTCATTTGATTTAGATGAAACTTTGTGATTCTTGACTCATTTGATTTAGCTTCATGAGGTAAGGAGGTAAGGATCAAGATAATTGAAAAATCTTATCCTCGTGATTCCCACCATTCGAATATGATCTTGATTCATTCATGTAGCCATTCTTTACTCAGGTGTCACAATTTTTGTTTAATTTTCAATCTAATATGGTTCGTATCGTTTCTATAAATTTAGAATTTATTTAAGAGATTGGAGAAATTTGAAGCTTGTATCGAACCAATGATCAAAGATGCTTTCGAACCAAGTAAGTAGAACCTCGAGATTTTAGATTAAGAAATGCTCGTAAGACTATTGGAGCATGTTACATGAATTATTATTTGAAAGATTTGGAATGAAATGAGTTAGTATTGCTGATGAAAAGTATGTAGATATATTGTATGCTCGATTTTTATAATTTCGCCAAATTGAACATGAAATTGAATGAAATCAAAAGCATAACTAGGTATCTATGATTAGATTATCTTACTATATCCCTGTTGATTTCATGCCTGAATTTGTTTGTTTTTATTATATAGAGACGATTAGATGTTCACCAACTAACCCTTAATCATGAACTCGCCTCAACTATTGAGGGTTTGTATAGCTTTATTAGTAGTCGGCTATAATGACTTATACTTTGTGGAGGGACTATTAGGGTTTTCTCTGTTAATTCCTAATAGTAAACTTACCCCAATTAATAGAGGTCTGTAGTAGTACGTTTATGATTATCAGTGGGTAGAGATAAAGTTTGGCCATGAAATATACGAACCTAAAAAGAACGTAAAGAGAACGACCAAATTAGAGCCTTATGTGAACGTCGTAAGGTACAATTACAAGATCTTAAACCACTCGCTAATTATCATCTTGTTCGGAGGAGAGTAAAGGACCACATAGGTAGATAAGTTTTGGCAAGCATCTTCTTTATAATTTTTTACGTTATGGGACCTACTAAAGAGACACTAACTAAACCCTACTAGCGAATCTGAGAACAATGTCCATAACAGTACGATGAGAACTATAAGTTGGAACCTAGGAGAGGTTGAGCCTCAAGCACCTATGATATGTAGGTTGATAATGAAAAGCGGTTACATGAGTAGCAAAGTAAATCGGTTGTGAGAAGACCTCGGCCTAACTCGTATACACATTTAAAAAAGCGAGGCTAACCCATATATGGTCCTAGAATAATTTGGGTACAAAGACTTTTGAAGGATAAGGTGTATGTATGATTGTTAATTAAGACAAAGATTTCCAGTTTTTGAATCATTACAATTAAGCTTTAATAAATGAGAGGCAAAAAGCAAACATAATGATATTTGGGGGGTCGACTTTGTTTCATCACTTACTTTTTTAGTTAATTTCCACGATGAACCTATGTTGTATAGTACGAAAGTAGGTCTCAAAAAGCTCTGAATTCCTCCATTACCACCTCTTTTGCTTTCTCAGTTATGTCAAATATAATAAAAAACTGTACTGTTTTTGGAAAAGATTAAGAAAACAAAACCAAGTAAGATGGAGAGTGCATTGAGATACACTAGTAAACACTTTGTATGATATTGTCTGCGTTGAGCGTAAGCTCTCGTGGCTTTGTTTTAGACTTTCTCAAAAGGCTTCATACCAATGTTGAAGAGAAACCCAAAAAGGAAACCTAAGAGAGGACAATATCTACTAGCGGTAAGCTTGGATTATTACAAATGGTATAAGAGCTAGACACTGGGCGATATGCCAGCAAGAAGACTGGGCCTCGAAGGGGAATGGGCATGAGGCGGTATGCCAGAAAGGACATCGAAGGAGGATGGATCGGGGGATCCCACATCGATTGGAGAAGGGGACGAGTGCCAGCAAGAACGTTGGGTCTCGAAAGGGGGTGGATTGTGACATCCTAATATCTAGTTGTCTTAGCTTGCTGTGTTAGAAACCACAACTCTCCAAAATGATATGATATTATCCACTTTGAGCATAAGCGTTCATGGTTTTGATTTGGACTTCTCCAAAGGGCCTCGTACCAATGGAGATGTATTCCTTTACTTATAAACCCCCAATAATCCCCTAAATTAGCCAATGTGGGACTCCCTCCCAATAATTCTCAACAATCAAATCACCCATAATCGCAGGGGAACTTCTCCTCTCCAAAACTTTGTGTCTCTTTGTTAAATTTATGTTTGTGGGTATGTGAGTACAATGGATATTGCTTCCAGTTTAGTTACAACAATGGGGTATTAGAACATTTGGTTGTGGTATTAGAGTACAACAAACGGTATCAGAGTATCGTAGGTTGGGGCATTACGAAGATAGGGGTGAGAGGTTGAAAAATGATGATGAAAAGCAGAGAAGAAAAAGAAAAAGGAAGCAGCAGCAGCAGCAGCAAGCACCAAGTATTGTTTGTGACTGAAAAGGTTAATGAAAATGAAAGGGAATAGAAAGAAAGAGAAGTGGGAGTAGTCAAACCCCTTTGGCCGACGCATCCAAACAAAGCTACTCCTGGCGTGGTGGGGCGTCGCATGGCATTGCATTGCATTATCCACGCACCATTCTATTCCTGCCTCATCATTACTGCATAATCACAACACAAAACAATCCTTAAAGCTCTCCCATTTTCTCTTTCGACCTTCTAAAATCTATACCCAAATCATTATGCTTTGAATTTCACCATATTATTTGCATGCAACCAACATTCCCACTCACAAACAACCTTAATCAATCAAATTTATAAAACAAACAAACAAACAAAAGCTGTGGAGAAATCTGTAATTTTTTTTTTTTTTTATTTTATTACCATTGTCCCTATCATTCACATCCTAAAAGCAGGCACTAAAGTAAAAGAGATTTTGACTGCTTACCAAAAGAAGGAATATTTGAAACAATGTCTTTTTTACTCATCAAAAATACACAAATCCTATACTTTTACCCATTTCAAATGAATTTGAATTTACACCGAATATAGTTTAATTTTTTAGAGTGTTTGTGTAACAACCCAGATCTACTGCTAGCAAATATTGTCTTCTTTGGGCTCTCTCCCAACCAATGTGGGACATCATCGTTTGTGAGCCGTTACTTAATTGTTTGTGTTCTAAAATTTCCGAACCAAACAATTCTAGTTAAATAATGAACTCAACTAAATCTACCTATAAAATTTTGGTTAGAGTGGATTCGGATTGGTTGGGTCATTTTTAATAAAAAGTAAAGTGTTAGTATTACCTTTCAAACGTTAAAAATTATTTTTAAAAGTTTTGGAGTATATAAATTTTGATGGGTTGAATTTAACCCAATTAATTTTAAGAGAATTCATGAATCAATATAATTCACGAAGATTTCAATTGTTTGAATTTAACTCAAATAAGTTCACGACCGTACAAGTTGGATTTTGTAAGCGTCGATGTGAGCTCTTGGTTTCATAGGGTCTTTCTGTTCAGGTGCAATGCAGGTAGTCCGTATCTTCACCGGATTTTGTTGATAAGATTTTTCGTGTCATTGAATTTTTTTTTTATATGAAAAAAAGTATCAAAAGAACCAAATTAAAATGAAAAAAAAAGGAGAAAAAAGAGGCATTTTTGGCATAAAATTAGGAATATTGGGAGTTTGAAGCATATTTGGNCATAAAATTAGGAATATTGGGAGTTTGAAGCATATTTGGAGGCCCCATTTTGGTGTGTTTTATATTGAGGAAGGAGTTGACTCCCACACCCAATATACCAATAGGGTTGGACAAAAGCGAAGCCCAAAGGGAGCCTCTCTTATTTTCACCTCACTTTCTTTTTTTCTTTTTTTCTTTTTTTTTTTCTCTTTAATTCTAAATAAGATGGGAATTTATCAAAATTATAACCTGAAAAAACAGCTTTTGGAAATTCTATTTTGTTCAGAATATTCCATTTAAAGTAAACTCATTGCATTTATCCCAAGAAAAAAGAAAATTAAAAAAAAAAAAGAAAAAAAAGTGTGAAGTGGGGGTATATACTGAATCAATTATTGTGTCTAATTTTACATTCTTTTTAAAAAATACATAGACCCATTACTCAAAAGTTAGATAGCTCACGGCACACTGTTTAACTCTCTAATCAATGTGGTATCTCACAATCTATTCTCTTCGAGGATTAGTGTTTTCCCTAGCACACCGTCTGGTGTCTGATTCTGACACATTTGTAATAGTCTAAGTCCACTTTTACGATTTTAGCCTGTAACAAATGGTATCAAAGTCAGACACCGAACAATGTTGAAGGGTCACTAGTAGATGCATGTAACGGTATGTCAATGAGAACGCTAGGCTTCTAAGAGGGGTAGATTGTAAAACCTCTCCTAACAACCACGTTTTAAAAAAACTTGACAAATGTGTAAAAATAAGATAAAAGGTATAGTTTAAGGATATTTTTATTAATATAGCGTCAAATCTACTTATACTCTGTATTTAGTGTATTTACCCATGTGAAAAAAATGTCGCCTTTAAAAGAATAAGAAATTCCCCCACTAGTATGGTGGCGATTGAGGATGACTTTATCTTCTCTTTATTATGTAAATTGTAAATTGGATTAAAGAAGAATCGGACTAAATTGAATCAAGATATCATTAGCCGAGGGCATGCTATCTTCCTTGTTATGACTATTAGATGAACACGACTCTCCATAATAGTATGATACTGTCCACTTTGAGCATAAACTCTCGTGACTTTGTTTTGTGCTTCCCAAAAGGCATCACACCAATAGAGAGAGTATTATTTGATTATAAACCTATGATCATTCCGTAAATCAGCCCGATGTGAGACTTTTATCATCCAATAATGACTACATCACATGTATTATCGAGTTTCTTGAAAAAGAAAAAAGTATTAAGGGATTGAAGAAAAAAAGTTCAGAGAGGAAAAAAACGTGGAGTTAATCATTTGGCTAGGCCAAAGAGAGGTATTTCTTTACTTATAAACCCATGATCATTTCCTAAGAAAGGTGGACTCACTCGCGAGTGAGATTTCTCCCAATTCTTGTTCTGATCTTTGTATTATTAATATTAAGTTAAAACTAGAAACAACAGTCTTTTACGTGTGTCGTAATAAAGGTATGTCGATGGAGAGTTCATTTGTGCCGTCTGCAATTCCGAAATTTGATGGATACTATGATCATTGGGCGATGCTCAGGTAAAACTTTTTACGTTTAAAGGAGTACTGAGGTTTGGCCGAGAACGAGATTCCTGCCGCGCAACCGAAGACATCGTTTCCATGAACGCCTGATAAAACACATTTAAGATCATAAATTGAAAGATCTTGAAAACATTAGGTCCTTTTCATCCAAAATTCAAAGAAATTACATGACAAACAAACATTTGAGTTTCAATTGAAGTGACATTCACGACCACCACTCACAAAAGGACACCCATCTCATTCACTCACTCACTCACAAAAATGGTATTAGCCATTCTAATTTCCTGTCAAAAGGGCCTGAAATTTGAGTGAGTTGCAGACCGGGTGGCGCTGCACTGCCCCCCCGCCCTGCCCAGATAGATATCTATTCATAATCTACGCTCACTCTCTGTAACACAAACAAAGTTAGCACACTAATATTATAATTTTCCTTTTTTTTTTTTTTTTTTTTTTTTTTTTTTTT